>NC_068357.1:11870801-12083301 GCF_020536995.1 Dreissena polymorpha
TATGCCAAATGTAAAATAAATCTTGGGTACATCCTCAGTATCATGTGGCAAAGCTTCAGGTTCGGTCAGGTCAAGGTCTCCGTTCTCAGCTGCTGCCTTTAGGTCAGACTTGTTCCACAACAGTGCATCGGATGCAGCACCACGGCCTCTAATGTCCGCCCAGACGAACTTGAAGTCAGAATCCACCAGAGCTAGCAGGACAACGAAGAAGTACTTCTTTTAGTTAAAATACGTAGACCCGGATCTTGGTGGACAATTGCAGGCAATATGTTTGCAATTAAAAGTGCCAAGAGTATGGGGGAAATTCCAGCTGTCCCTGAAGCCGTCTGCTATTCGCGTCCAATCGGCAGCTGTTGTTGGCAACGGCATCACCTCGTCAGCATACTCATCTATGACTGCTCTACAAACCTGACGTGTAAAAGATAACAGTTTGATAAGCTAGCGTGGATAATAAGTGTGTGACACAGTAGATATTCCATGACTTTAAGCGAGTGGATGATTAGGTAAAAATATACTACTTGATAAACAGTGCATATAACTGTGTGCATTTCAGCCGAATCGCATATCACGGTACTTTGAACCAGACACAAGAAGCCGAAGCACAATTGCTAGCTTCATCCCTGGTTCAATTGGAAGTCTGTAGTTGTTGCGCTGTTTCGTTATCCTTTGGCCCACTCCTGTGAGAATCTCATCAAACATCTCGGGTGGCATTCTCATGAAGTTGATGAATGCGCGTCGGTCCTCTCGTCAAAGTTCGACCATAAGTTAGTCATACAGACCGAACTAACGCCTCCGCTCGAGGCCCCGCCAAGCCCTGACCCACCATCTGCGCTGCCTCCGTCTCCTTGCTCTCTTTTGAGCAAGACGATGCATTTTCAGATTAGCATCCAAAAGGCCAATCTGGTCCTGCACGAGGGTGGCTTGACACTCTAATTGAATGCGAGCACGACACTCCATTGCACATGTCCTTCTCACAAGGCGTACCAAAATGAAATGATACTTCGACCCACAGGCTATATAAGGTTAAATGTTTGTCAACAGTTTTGTTCCGCCACACTTCTCGCACTTTTGTATACGTTAGGTGTCCGTTATTATCTGTTGAACATGCGTTATGTGTCCGGAACGGTGCGGTTTATCCGTTGCAAGTCCGTTTTTAGTCCGGTAGTTGATCGGTGGTGGACAAGGACAACCGGACATTAACGGACATAAACCGGATACGTACAGGAGGTGTAACGCACGAGTTCCGAACACACCGTAAACTAACGTATGAAGACCGCACACCAAACGGAGGTCTCTGTCCGTTTTATCCGGTGAACAATTTTGCACATGCTCAAAACTTCCCAACGGACGAAACGGATGTCACCGGATTTCGCCGAACCAGGAGCGGATTCACCGGATAAGAAACGGACATTAAACGGATATAAACGGACACGAACGGATTACATGATTTTATGTCCGTTTCTCGTCCGTTACCTCTGTGTGATCGGGCCTTTAACAACACTATGTTGATTCATAAACCCTTGCATTGTCCGATTAGACAAGATGGCAATGTACGTGGTACAAAACACGAATCGTTAGATTGTTGCACTAAATCTGTTCATGTTGGTCAGTAGGGGAATAACAGATTTACTGATAGATTCATTAAAGTCCATTTTAAGAATATTAACTTACTTGGAAAATACATATTCACAGACAAATTATTGAGTAAATTTCTTCCTAACGACTAATTAACTACAATCGGGCTCAATAATCTCATTTTTCAAGACTTGAGGCGATTATTTTCTATACAATTGCTGATTTATTACTTCATCCTCAAACACAAATATCTTTATCGAAGCATGAAATCAAACAATTACAATGATGCATTACGTTATTAATGACACAAAAGCATTCATATTCAGAGGGCTTTTAGTATTTAAATAAATTATGTTTCCTGCTGTCAATAATCAATCTATATATATAGGGTATTTCCGGTATCAGCACAGTTTGAGCATAATTGCAATAAATTAATTGTGTACAACATCTATTGATTCATAAAATTTCTCAGCAACATAAAACAACTAGCCACATCCATTCTAGCCGTACATTTTCTCCCACAAACGTCTGGTAACCAATTTTGCAAGAACATTAGGTAATATTCGTTCACCCATTACAGAACTATTATAAATATTTTACAAATGTTCTATTTTAAATGTGAAAGGCAATAACTGTGTTCTAGTAATGCCCAACTTTATGTCGTAACTTAATCAATATGAGTGTATGGCAAGCGGTTCGACGCATAATCCCAAGAAACTAGGTTTCTCATGAGAACCTAGGTTTTCAAATGAGAACCTAGGTTCTCATGAAAACCTAGGTTCTCATTTGAAAACTTGGGTTCTTGAAGCCATGTGCAATCTTCAAGCGATGACCTAGGTTCTCATTATTAGAACCTAGGTTCTCATGAGAAACCTAGTTTCTTGGGATTATGCGTCAAACCGCTTGCCATATGAGTGACACGCGAAGCTTATAAAAAATGAACTTAAAAATAACTATTTAAGTATATACACTCATATTCGTTGTTGTGACTGTACCTGACATGATTGCTGAAGGAAATTATATGATATGCAAGTTTATTAAAAAAATTCTGTCTCTTATGAGTTTCCTCCAATTTAATACTCAATTGTTCAGCTCTGGTCAAATCTCTGTTATTCCCTATGAATTAGTTTTCGTACGGTGTCGCACCCCGAAAACAGTTTTCTCGGCGCCAGAACGTACGCAATAAACGTGTAAGAGTTATAGACTTTTATAAGTCATTATGCGGATTCGAGTTATGGGATATTTCCTCCATGGTGTACGGTTTCAAGCTTTTTATACATATTAAGAATGCATAGACATGTTATATACCATCACAATTATGCCATTGATACCAAAATATTATACAACGTTTGCGGTCCGAGCATAGATTCAAAGCTTTGAAATCTAAACCTACTTTACCTTTCATTCAATATATTATAAACAAATAATGCATGGAAGAGATTTGGGATACTACTGAAATACAATATTTTCATTTTAACATATTACTAGCAAGATATTTCACGATTTTACCTCAAAATCAATCACATTTCCTTTTTTTTTAAATGCTTTTGATTTTTCTTTTCGTGTTATGAACTTTTAAGACGTTTTATGCCATACTATTTTCACATTGATGTGTACTATGGTAAATAGGTAACTTCTAATTATGTTTGTGCTATTTAAGATGACAATTATAATTCGAATAGCAATTATTTGAGGTGGATTTCAAACGCAGTATGTTGGATCGGCAATGGAACCAATAGCCAAAACTACTATGGCCGTATTGGTTTGAATCGTCTTGAACCAACTAGAAACTATGTTTTAATTAAACTATGTAACAACGAAAGGTACCGGCCACACAACATGAAATGCAAATGTGTTTTAGTAAAGTAAAACCAAATATGTATGCTCCTTGTGTATCAAATTGTAAGCTTGAAGAGTGTTATAAAACGGACTACTCCTAGGTATAACTTGTTGTCTTCGCGTTTTATTTGAAATACATGTATTTGGCATGGATATATATTTATATTATTATTTCTCCCATAACTTCCCTATGTCAAAACTTCCAGATACCAATCCTGGCATAATGTCAATATGCTATGACGTGTGAACACACTATAAAATCCGAAATTTGAATAAAGTACGTTCACACGTCATGGTATATTGTAATTATGCTAGGATGGATATACGTTTAACATGGGACAGTTTGAATATTCCACGCGCGTGAGACTAAAAATTGGTTTTCCAAAAATTCAGTTGAAGAGAATAGATGATATTGAAATGCGCTTTTCGTGACGTATAAAATAACTCAATTTTACAGAGCGCTTTGAAGTGTGCACGTTCACCTTTAAAGATGTCTTTATGGACTTTACACTCCACCCTTAAAAGTATGCATGGCAGGTAGAATCGGTAGTTTTATTGATGCTCAGATTATTTAAAATATAAATTGTCGTAAATAGTTTTTCTGTTGTTGATTTTAGATTGTCTATTAAGTTTTTCTATATAATTGAAAATTAAATTGTTGTGTTATGTGCATTGTTATGATTGTTAACTTGTCTTGCTCCATTTATTGACATTTTTCCTCTGTCCTTTCATCATGTTTCAATATTTGTAATTATAACTTATTATTACCAATAACGCAATCAATACAAATATATACCTCTTTGATTGTGTAAGAAAAACACCACATCATACGTTTTATTTAATAATATTCTGTTTTATAAGTATTTCTAGTTGAGATGGATTTGGTTTGCTTTAACATATTCGTCTGCGTGTTAATCGAATATGTCTTTCACGCAATATGATACGCAATTTAATTACAACTCCCGTGTATCATACGCGAGACTTATTAAAAAGGTTTAATATTTCAATGACCTATTTTAACCACATAACATTGTATGATTGGACGTACTATTTAACTGTTATCACAGTCATACGAACTATCGCAGTCGCCTAAGAGACGACGTTATTGATTGACTGAGAAAGATTTCCGAAATGACTGGTGCATTGTTGAATTCAACGTATGATAAGTCCCTCTGTATCATTACACTGGCTTTGCCGTTTGTAAAACAGTGTGAAAACATCAATAACATAATTGTGTTTTGTCCCTTGAAGTTCACATATATATATATTAATTCCTTGACAATCTTAGGAAATGTCTGCCTGCAATTGGTATTAGCCTTTACTTGTAATAATTTACTATTGAGAACTTGAACGAAATACATCTTACATAAAAATGTAGCGATAAAAAGCTCATATGTAGATTTTGACATTATAAAATATATGTTTTATGAAATTAAATATATTTATCAAAATTAAGGAAATCTATAATTAAAGTGGACAATTATAATGAATTGCATGTACGATTTACACATGCAAATAGTATTTCGATATAATGAAACGTGTTGTAAGTTACAAAGTACATAAGCATATCATGACAAAATGTAAACATGTTAAATTATTACTAACAAAAAGAAGTTCATAAATACTCAGTAATATATATTCGATAATGCGGTACAGACGTGTTTTTCTGTGGCTTAAATACAATAGAACATGGTACTTTTTTAACACTCTGCCACCTAATTACTTAAAAAACAATGCACAGTCGAATATCTGCTTTTGTTCGATTCCGCTATTTGTTGAAACATGTAAAAGACGCTAATAATTTATTGTGTTGAATATATGAGTTGTTCTCTAAGAAAACTGGGCATACTGCATGTGCGTAAAGTGTCGTCCCAGTCCGCACAAGGCTAATCAGCGACGACACTTTGCCGCCTAAATTGGATTTTTTCTAAGAAGAGACTTAACTTAAACGAAACATGTCATAAAAGCGGAAAGTGTCGTCCCTGATTAGCCTGTGCGGACTGCACAGGCTAATCTGGGACGACACTTTACGCACATGCATTATGCCCGGTTTTCTCAGAACGCGACTTATATTGTAATATGCGCGATCTCCTCATGTTTGTCAGAAATGTCGAGAATTTCAATACAAACTGATGAATATCTTGTAATACATACAAAGTGCATAAGTTCTTAAGAAAACGCATGATACAAGGTTTGTAATTAATGTTTTACTTCGTGAAAATACTTATGGTATTGACGCCGAAAACCCAATTATGTTCTGAGACAGAATCACCATATTCGGATATAATATCCATTGGAATTATGTTACATACAGATATATTTACGTTTTCCTTCTTCATCAGCTTTCTCAAATTGATGCTGTTTATAATAAGCCACAAATATGATGTTTAGGTATTACAATTGTTTTTTTTTGTATGTTAAACCAGACGTTATTTACAGTTGGCGTCGAAATAATGTTTTTGATGAGGGCGGGGCAAAATCCTCATTAACGTTGTTGTTTTGTAAACCAAAGTGTATGTATACAAGTTATAAGCATGCTTAAATCTGTTTTATGAGTGCGATGTATGATGTTTGTAATATCAAATTGAGGCCTGTTGCGTTTGGACCCAAACCGTTTTCTAACGAATATGTTACCGATATAAGTCATATTTAAGTACAGTAATTAAAGGTTAATCTCATAAAATGAATATAATTAATATGCATAAATATTTTAAATATTTAATTCATTATGATTAATGATAAAAATGATAATGATAAAAATGTTTGTAAGATAATTACCTTTAGTACCAATTAAGAGAGCAAGAGCTTGCATTTATGAGTATATCTTGTGTTTATTTTCAGGGTTGGTCGTCACACGAGAAAACAAAATTCATACTACATTTGTATATTCAACTGTTCGTCCTGTGCAAAAACCGCATTGAATTCGTACATGAATACTCATATGCATATCAAATGCTTGATACAGTGACGCGTAAACATGAACATACGAAATAGTGGTTTTCTCTAATATAATAAGGCTTAAAACAAAAGAAAAAGGGGAACATTTATAAATCATTTATAACAAACAAAATGGCGTACACTGCCAACTAAAATGGAACGGTATTTACTGTAGTTCAACTCATAAATACAAGACCGTATCACTTTGATATGTTATATATAGTTCAGTGTACTTTTTATTAAGGTATTGTTTTGCACGCGTTAACAGCGTACATCCATTAATTGAGTGGAATTTGCATCATTTTAATTAATACAATAGCGAAACAAACCATAGCGTAACGACTTCGAATATAGGAAGCGGAGAATGACTTAAGGCATTATCCACATTTGCTTACACGTGTTCTCTCCCTTCCTTCTTTCGAGATGACATGTCGTCCTCACAAATCAAAATGCAGAAGGCGGTAACAGTGGCCCCTTTAGCTTAATAGTTAACCCTTTGCATGCTGGGAAATTTGTCGTCTGCAAAAATGTCGTCTGCTGAATTTCTAAAATTAGCATTTTCTTCGATTTTTTTTCAAAGAATACTATCAGAATAGCAAACAGTTTGGATCCAGATGAGACGCCACGTTCTGTGGCGTCTCATCTGGATCCAAACTGTTTGCAAAGGCCTTCACAATTCGGTTCCCGCACTGTAAGGGTTAAAAGTCGATGAATTATATAGCGTAAATGCACGTTTTCTATGTATCACTTCTTTTCTACTATAAATTGCACCTTTTCAACTTTCTGTAATAATTATTGAAGAATGAAAAAGCGCGATGTGCGCTTTTGATGTGGATTAACAGGAGTTGTATTGGGCATTTTCGTTATTCATTTGGAATAAATATAAAATGATTGTTTATTGAGAAAGTGTATGTTCACATTTTTGTTATAGTGTCATGTAAAAAATAACTTTATCAGCCAACATAACCCTCAATCTTAACATCATTAAAGGTCTAACATGTGTTGGCTTGATGAAGAATTAACAGAACTTTTGTTGTAAACTATATTAATTCCTAAATTTTAGTTAAAAACCTGAACTCAGCAAAGTACAAACACAAATCAGCTATCAAAGTACGGGTCATTAAAATGTAATCATTGCAAAAAACGAATAATGGCAGCGAACACGCTTCTTAATTTTTCAGTACTGGATCAGGGTATCTTAAAATATTTCATTATGTTTTGACTGTTTGCTAAATGAGTGTATGTGAAGTCCATACATATTGGGTCCACTGTCCTAAATTCTGACCAACTGGCAAAGTGTGAATCATGATACAGTTAAGAAAATTAATATTTTATTTATGTGTTCAATGAATTTGATTTACACTGGCTTATCTGTCTTAACCAATAAGCTAAACAGCGTCAGATAGAACTTGAAAAGTTATTGGCAAACACAATGCCATAGAACACCAAATAACAGTGATAAATCGGAGTAAACACCGAAGTTAATAAAGCCGCGATAGTGGGAGACAAAATAAACAGGGCAAGATTTACAACATTTAATGAGGGTTAACAGTAAGTACAGTGAAATCACAGGTCTGACGTAAATACATTTTACCTAAGTCATGTTATTAACTCTTTCAGTGCGGGAACCGAATTTTGAAGGCCTTTGCAAACAGTTTGGATCCAGATGAGACGCCACAGAACGTGGCGTCTCATCTGGATCCAAACTGTTTGCTATTCTGATAGTATTCTTTGAAAAAAAAATCGAAGAAAATGCTAATTTAAGAAATTCAGCAGACAACATTTTAGAAGACGACAAATTTCCCAGCATGCAAAGGGTTAAAAGTGAAATACTCAATGCTTGGGGAACGTATTAAAACACATCTGATAACAGTTTGAATTGAACAACATTTGTCAAGATCACGAATCAAGTGCTATTATAATTGAAAACTTTAAAAAGTCATGATTTAATAGAGGTATATATTTAAAAATACCAGTACACATATCGTTAAACAGCTTAAACATGCATATAATTCCTTTTACAAAACAGTCGAAACAGTCGCAAATGTAAACATTTTAATTTTTCAAAGCGATGCTCCTTTAATTTTTGCCGGGGGAACAATTATAGATAAACTAATGATACGTCGAATACCTCTTCGCAAGACATGCTCTTATCAAATCATGCCCTATGAATCCCGTAAATGTATACTCTACAACATGCCACATTTAATTTAATTATGCGGCATTCTGCGTTTTGCAATAATAACCTTTGCCGAATAATTGAGTCAACATAGAGGGGAAGGTTTATATTGTAAATTTGATTTTGTAAAACGTTGGATGGATGGCTTTTATTTCCATAACTTCTAATAAATACATACAGTAAAGATTTGCATTTAATTATTTACCGGATACAGCAAGAATTGTGTACATAAATAAATACATAAATTGCATTTACTCAATTGGTCTAAATTGTTTAATGACGTTGGTTAATTTTTAGTGTTAAAGTTATAAATAACGCTATTGGTGTTGGTGACCGTATTTATTATTTTGTCAGGAAAGGACACACATCTGGAAAAAAGAATTTATTCGCTATTTTCGGAAAATTCGCAGCATTTTCCGAATGTTCGCATCATTTTCCGAACTTTCGCATCCAAGACATTTTGATGAACTTTTCTGAGCATTTTGCAGGTCCGTCATCGACGATTGATTTTTGTGTGTCTTTGCATTCCTGACAGCAAGCCGCCATGTTGTACATGTGACCCCCGTAGGCCTCATAGCAACCTAAACATCCCAGCAAACACGTGACCTCGGAAGATCTTGGGTCACAGGCGTATTCTAAGTTCGCCTGGGCGACGGCCGCGTAGAGAAGAATCAAAGCGCTCGCTATGGCGGACGTGGAAATATGGGATATCTGTAATGATAAAAACGAATTATGATATTAATGAATATGCATTGAATCTGAATTGGAGGCTTTGTTTAATGATCTGTACATAATCAAGAATCACGATGTTTCATATCGGACGAGGCCCACGGTAGACGTATTTCTTTCAATAAATCAAGAATCAATTATGTTGTTGCAAATGTTACTTCTTGAAATGAGTTTCCACACATCAAGAATGCATAAAGATATCATGCCAGGGTTGGTCTTATGAATATATTAAAGTACGGAATTAATTACATACGCACTGTTCTACAAAACATAATGTTTTTGGTTCACATGCTTTCCGTCCCCTTTGCATTTTAAAGAACAGTTATCATGTTAAAAACAGATACACGCATTCTCAACGAAACTTTTGTTGACATAATTAATGAGTTCAAATGACCCCATAAAATCATCATGAAAAACAAAAAACGCGTGACTTTATTCACGGTTTGGATCGTAAAGCAGGTTTTATGTATCGTGTTCAATAAGTATTACTGATTACAATTTCATTTACAGACCTGCATAGTTATGGACGTAGAATCGTATGCCGCCTCTGTTTATCTGAAAGGTAATGTGAGACGCAATATAAGTACAATTTTAACCCATTTATGCCTTGTGGACTATCCCATCCTGCTCAATTGGATCAATTTATTTCCAAAATTAGGGATGTCTAGTATATTTAGTTCTTTATTTATAATGTTTCTTACAGAATTTCCTTTAGGCAAACAGCGTAGACCCTGATGAGACGCCGCACTATGCGGCGTCTCATCTGGGTCTACGCTGTTTGCCAAGGCTTTTTTTCTAAACGCTAGGCATAACGGGTGAATGTTTAGTATGTATATCATGGGATATCATAAACTTCACCATATTGGCTTTTTATCATACATCATTGGACTCAAATACATGTTTACTTTCAACGCAACAAAACCGTCTACTTAATATTAATTTCGTTGTAAAGTTTAAAATCCGTTTCCGTATTCAATTGAAGAGTAATGAGACTTCTTTTTGTTTTAAGTATTGCAAATATACGTGACATTCCGAGCGACATAAGGAAAAGCTCGTAGTATTTTTTAGACACCACACAAGTCTGACTACCACACCGTGAGTGTCAAACGAAGTATTGACGCGAGTCTATTTACAACCTGCAATTTGAGGGTAATCGCTCTTGTTAATTGTATTACAGAGAATTACTTGTACATTAAAACCCCAAAAAGACGAATGAAAATTTTAACTCATATGTAAAGAGCAGTGTGTTTGCTAAGTATGCGTAACTAAATTTAACTGACTTTATACAAGTTAAAACTGATTATGATGTAATTCTTCATTTGTAAAATACTTTGAATGTTCGATTTTTGCTTTACAAATTTAAACACAGATACGGTCCAATCTCAAATGCATTTAAACTACGTAAATTTGGTTTATAACACTTTCCATGACGTATAAACATTTATAATAACGCTACATGTGTTCTGTTATCATTTAAATAGGTTAGTGTGCTGTTTACAACCAGAGAAGGCAAAATAAAATAAAAACCACTTTTCTATGTCTGTTAATATCTAGATATAATTCTTATTCTGTTATATATTTGGCCATTTCTCACGCAAGCCAAACATTATGGTTGGGAATTTTCGATACTTAATAAAACACGCCAATGGCATACTTTTGTCCTGAACCCAGTACAGAACAACTTGACAGACTTTAACTTTAGACGGATCGGGAGAGACACAATAAAGAAAAAATAAAATCTATACACTTAATTTTTTTTTGGATAGAAAATCCTAATCAATATTGGACCAAGGTATAAACAATCACACTGTTTGATGAAACTACTCAATTGCATGGACAACGTGCATAATTTGCTATATAGAGTAAATGCAAATACCATAAATTAATGTTGAAGAACGAAATCGGAAAGTTTTATTTGCAAAAGATATTGATGCAGTCGTTTTGTTTTCCGATATATTACGAGTGCATGTTAAATAGTGGTTGGTGTTTACATTGATCAATGTTTTAAAGGTTTAATGTCCGATTGACGATCCGAGCAAAGAGGACGTCTCGGATTGAGAAGGTAATAACTATTATTGAATTGATATGCAATTAATATCTTCGTTTAGCACTCAATAAACTCAACAATAAATTAGCAATTTTATGCGTGTCATACAATCTGCACTCAGGTATATTGAATGAAAAACAGTGCATTAACCTCGCTATGAACCTCAGCATTGAGGTAAAGTAACAGCTTATGATTACTTATTTAAAGAAAACTTCATCTTCAAAATGTTTTCGTAAAATAGTGTGCCACGACGTATATGATTATGTGGTACAGCAAAGATAATACTCTCATAACAGACATGACGAAAATGAATTCCAACAAATCATTCCTTTTGTCAACTTAAGCAGATGTTTTGCTCATAGGGACTTCATATGAAATAACTGATATCCGCAATATTTTATATTAATGTTGGCCGTGTTATTTCCTTTGTCAATTGCTTTAGTGGTTTATGGTAAAGATTATAATTTGCGCAAGGCAGAATATTTAATGAACTTTCTAATCTTCTTCAATCTCGAGTTTGGTTCGTGCGATTTGTTCAAAGAGGATCGCAGTCAATTGCCACTTACGCATGGATACCAATTTACTGATAAATTTGTGGATCATCGAGTGCATTGACACCTATATTTCAATAGTATTTTTATCGCTGACTCATTTTTCACGTTAAGTGATGTGGCGCATGTTTTGCAAGTGTGGTATACGTCATTGGCGACTTAACTGTAATTAAAGACTGGATGAAATTTGCAAGCAATAATCTCATAATAATATGTTCAATATTGTAGACGTTCTATATACTAGTAACAGTAAACATAATTCAAAGTGTGTACGGTTATGTTCCTAGATGTGTTATTTAAGTGGTAAAATAATTAGCTGATATTCTCATAGTAAGCATTTTCAACTTTAAGTCGATTCTGACAAACGTCATATGCAAAATAAAGCAGTATTACATAGTGTTGATCGCATGCCGGTTTAATAAACAAGTATCGTGTATCGCATCGATTCAAACTAATTTCATGGACAGGAGTTTCCTCTTTTCGCATTTCACGTGATCATGTCACCCTGTTTGAGTCAATTACTGTACATTGATTAACGAAAGTGTGTTGTGTGACGCTCATATGACCAACTACTTAACCCATTTATGCCTTGTGGACTCTCCCATCTTTCTAAGTTGGATCAATTTATTTCCAAAATTAGGGATGTCTATTATATTTATTTCTATATTTAGAACAATTCTTACATAAATTCCTTTAAGCAAACAGCGTAGACCCAGATGAGACGCCGCATTATGCGGCGTCTCATCTGGGTTTACGCTGTTTGCAATGTCCTTTTTCAGGACGCTAGGCATGAATGGGTTAAAACCGAAATGCGCACGTGCTCATGATGGATATATTTGAATTAATGGAATCAAAATAAAGTCGTGAAATACAATTTGCAATAAAATTAAAGTTAACTTAAAGTATAACGATACGGGCAAACGTGTTTAGGTCAAAATATTGATGCGTATTTGTTTGACATGGTTGAACAAAAATAGGCTTGACATATAACAAACACATTTTCTGCTTTCCGAACCGAAGTACGCGAACTATTTTCATTTCAATCCGCTTATAAGCCGAAGAATGTAAAATCCCATGTCGTGTGTGCCTTTACATGAAGTTTGTTTGCGCATGAGGAGAAAAATCACACAAAATCCGAATTTAAAAATACATTTTGAAAAGTTGTTGTTCGATGCTCTTTGACACACCTTAACTTCGATAACTAGAAAGAGCTACTAGCGAATACGACCGTAATCTTTTCTCGCGCAATAGAAAATAAAGTGACCTCATTGTTAGTATGTGAATATAACTCTTACACAATTGCATACGACAATATAAGACTGCCTGTTCCTACGGTTTAGTTGAGTTCCGAATACGGTAAATAACGGAACAAGTGACCTTATAACCATGCAGAAAAACGAATGGAACTTATACATGTAATCTGCAACTCATTGATGTAATCCTTATATTAAAACGAAAAGCACGGTCATGGTTAAATTTTAAAATACTACGTGGCAATTTGTTAGGAATCGACCTGATTATAATTGGCACCGCAGCACACGTTGCTAATTATTTAATCTTGAATATCAACGGCTTAAAATATCATTTATTTGAAAACGAATAGTATAATACATATCAATACAATGACATAGTGACTTAATATGTGATCGCACACGTGTTTGATGTTAAAGAAGTTGTATTTTTATCAAATATTTAATAATAAAAGTATGTTATCTTAACTTGATGAAATTCTTCTACCAGACCACTTTGTGTTTCCGCATACATACAACACCTATATAAGCGCATATGTTTCGTATGTTTCTTATCAATTGAACAGCAATTTAAAGCCGTCTTTGTAAACTCAAGGAAAAGGCATACATGGGCTAGCTATCTTCTTGATTCTGGTCAATAACTTGATATTCTGTGCACACGTTGAAAGCCCCAAAAAACAAATTCTTGGACACCATGTGCTATTTGGCTAATTGGCGCAATCTTTGAGCCATAAACACAACTGACCATTGGTCTTAACGAGTATTTCCCGTACAGAGAAGAACGACAGACTGTCCACTTAAAATACTTTGGTGTTGATGACTTGAACCACATGCATCTTAACTTGTCTAGCGGTACATTTTTTTACAATTATTAGCTAATTGAAGACTCAGATGGTTGTGTTTGGCTTGTCTAGTGCCCTAGACAACACATGTGACTCATTTAAATTAGCTATAAAAACCAACATTAATCAGTTTCAGAAACAGAGAAGTCATTGTGTTTACCTTTCTTGAGAATATACATGAATAACAATGTTATGTATTTGTTATTTCAAGTATTCACAATGGAACAAAGATGACATATAATTTATTGTTAAATCTTAAATTACGATAAAGGAGGTAAATACAAAACATATAACCAGCCATATTTAGCAACAATTTTATTAACATGCAAATTGCTATTAAAATGATATCATACCTGCACAAGTATTATATTACTACAACGGTTCAAAATAACCGAGGTCTATTGTTTGAAACGTGGCTGGACAAATCTATTAAAATTTCCAGTCTCCCCCGACGAGACTTGTAAAAGAAAGCGTGTGTTCTCACGACACAGCGAGATAATTACTGCTATCCGATCATAATGGAAGTTGTGCACGTGGCTGTTAAAGACGGCCGGTTTACATGTGTTTTGTAGAATTAATTACAATAGAATGATGGAGAACTTTAACATGTGAGAATGAAACTATTCTAGTCAGATAAATACATAATTGATAACTGAATCCCTAAATTACGATAACAATCAAGTATACCGTAATTTTAGTATTTAGTTTTAAATGAAACGTTTTAACTTAGGAACAAAACAATTATTTTACATAAGCTTCCAGACAAATGTTTGCAAAACAGCTAAACGTGTTTGTTCCTAATGGCTAAAAGGTACAATACTATTTTAAAAGTTTGCGAAAGAAGCTGTAATGTCTTATTAAAACAAGGCATATTCTTCCTGAAATTGGTCCATTAAACACAGTTAATAACAGGCTGTGTCGAATTGTGATACGAGCAAAAAACGCGTTGCCCAATGAAACTGGTATTTGTTATTTCTGTAAACCATTAAGGATCACATAAATAGCTAAAACGCTATTATGTCATAGAAGACTCGATAACGAAAAAGTTGATTACCATATTGCGTCTATTCATTTTTGTAAATGCTATATTTATGCAATATAAACACAATGCGTGTTAAACCAACATCCTGATATCAGTTATTCAAAATAGATGTTATTAAACGACATTTTCTTTTGCATTATGACTGAAAATTCGAGTCATATTTATAGATTGACATTTGAAACAAAGAAGACTGATAATAACTAAACACTTGCGGCTACCCGACACTTGTTCCAGTAGCTGTTTATGCTTTATTTATAATTGTACACCCACGTTACTTGCATTTAACCAAAACTCTTATTTCGATATCGGGCGTATAGAATACCAATTCTGCAGAAATGCAAAGAAGTGCACATACATTTAAAGTTTATACAAGTTATTTGACAGATTACATATGATATGAGCCGTGGTCTGTGAAAAAGGGGCTTAATATATGTGCGTTAACCCTTTGCATGCTGGGAAATTTGTCGTCTGCTAAAATGTCGTCTGCTGAATTTCTAAAATTAGCATTTTCTTCTATTTTTTTCAAACAATACTATCATAATAGCAAACAGTTTGGGTCCTAATGACCAAACTGTTTGCAAAGGCCTTCAAAATTCGGTTCCCGCACTGAAAGGGTTAAGTATCGTCACAGGCTAATCAGGGACGACATTTTCCGCCTAAACTGGATTTTTGCTAAGATGATACTTTCTGTACACGAAAAATACCACAAAAGTTGAAAGTGTCGTCCCTGATTAGCCTGTGCGGACTGCACAGGCTAATCTGAAACGGCACTTTACGCACATACAATTAACTCCTTTTTCATAGAGCACGGTCCATAATTTGCATACAGATTTCGTTCTCTATTTATTTATATATACCTTTGCCAGTGTATATGTTACTTCATTACGAAGGGCTTGACGGAGTTTTTTGTTGTATACAAAAGATAATGCAAATACTATATTATAATCCCTTTACTTAAAATATGAAAAATAATTTTAAAAAGAAATACGCATTCGATATTCAGCTATACAATACAATTTAAATTAAAATATTTTTTTCAAAACAAATAAATATTACTTAACAAATGTATACTAAGGTTATATCTGTAATAAATTTGCTACGGAGATCAACAATTTGTGTTGCAGTTACGCATATATGAGGTAGTGTTTTCTCCGCACATTGTATCATGTTCATTGCAATACCGCGCTATCAGATCCTATTCTTGATTGTGACATTTATCACGTTATTTAATGTAAGATTAAAGGTGTTGTTTTAAAATTAAACCCGATCTGCACATATTTACTTATAAATATGGCACAAAAATAACTCTGAAGCTATAACATTAAATCTGCAGTAAACTGTAAATTAGTTTTTACAAATAAAATTATATAATTTCCAAAATGAATTATTAAGTTTATATGAAGTAGATTCGACACCTCTTCAGTCGTTGTTAATTAATTATATTTTTTTTAAATAAATTAATATTTTGTTTTATAATTTAACCTGCTGTGTTAATTACCAGGATATCGTGAACATAGCTGATAAAAATACCACAATAAAGTATACACATGTTAATTGCTTATAACTGCAACATGATGGATTAATTGTAAGCATTAATGGTATTTATTGCATTGATTGACTATTGGCTAACGATAATGATGGCAACTTTACATCCTGTTCGTTCACTTATTTATGCGGTTTCTAGAACCCATTAGCCGATATGCTCAGACCATGGTTTTAAATGACTACTGAACAAACATTTGTTATATAATCGCGTGGTCAATCATGTATTAATCAAGCTATTTTTATAACAGTTTGTGTGAAATAAGTTCAATGTTAAAAATAAAAATGATTCAACCCGATTTTCTGATTTACATGTGTATAGACAAGTTTAGTTACGACTTTTAAAGCAATTCATTATAAAAAATAGCATTTGTATTAGAAAGAAATCAACGTTAATTTGTACATAATGTGGTACGATTTTTATGTGAAAACAAATGTGTTGATATGATAATGACTTGAATCCTGTTCTGGTTTTTTAGAAAAAAAATTAAGATATTGAAACTTCAGGCTAATATCAAAATTCTCATTTTCTTCTCACCAGTAATAATTCAAGTTTAAAATTTATTTACCTTTTTTCCAATTTTTCCAATATATAACAAAATTATATCAATATGACACATTTGATTTTCCTGTAAGCCAAAGTTATGTTTTCTAAACACGAATTCATGTTTTGAACTTTTGTTTCAACTAAAGTGTTAAAATGCATTTTTATAAATACGTGTCCATATTGCACTTTTTAGTGCACCATGCGTTTAATCTTCAGTGAATACACTTGCTTTATCTTGACGCTGCGTGTGTGGGAATAAATAAAATATATACCCTATGGTGATTTCGCGTCTTGCATCTGTTTACCAAATACCTTTTTGGTATTTTCCGTTGCAAGGCCATCACATTTCAAATAAGTTCATCGCCTGGGAAGAGTGATGACATTAAAGGGACCTTTTCACAGATATTGGCATGTTTTGAAGTTTTTCATTAAATGCTTTATATTGATAAATGTTAACATTGGATCTAAAAAGCTCCAGTAAAAAATCAAGAATAAAATTAAAAAAGAAAAAAAAGGAAACATCAGCAGGGCTCGAACCACTGACCCCTGGAGTCCTGGAGTAAAATGTCCGTGACTTAGACCACTCGGCCATCCTTCCAGATACATAGATAGGTGCATTTTATACTCTATATAAGTAATCCTCGTAGTTCCACAAAATATAGCGACAACAACAGAACTCTCAAAATTATTAATTCGTTTCGCGTTGCAACGCTTTATAGTTTTCAGGTTTTTAAATCATCAAAAGATGCATATACTGGCTATTTTAGAGCATGGTAAATGTTCAGTATTACTGTTTCCTCACAAATATCATAACTAAAACGAAAAATTGCGAATCTGAAACAACTTTTTTCAATTTTGTCAATTTACCCAAACGTGAAAAGGCCCCTTTAATGTATTCGTGATGTTGGTGGTGCATTTTAATGCACCATCGCATATCTATGCATTTAATTTATTTGAATATGAAGCTCGTTTACTTTCATTTAAATATTTAACATTCATGAGTAACCAGGATTACACATGACTCAATCTGAATTTAATGAAAAGGTATTTGTGTGCTTAAAATATATTTATTTAATCGTTTCCTTGCATTTGGAATCAGTATTTAAAGAAAATGTTTTACTTATGTATCACTATTATCCGATATACATAATATTTTATGATTTAAAGTTGAATGATAATTTAAGTTTTGTAATCTAATTTTTTTTATAAAAACGTTCATTTAGAGAAACTGTTTTTGACCTAGAGACATACTCTTATATTTGTTTGTATATGTACGTACATGCTATCTTAGATCGACATGTTAGTAGAAAAACAATTATGCAATGTATGTGCAACATTGACACTTCAAATCTGTAAAATAACACAGTCAAGTCAAATCTTGTCCACGGCTTTTAAATGGGTATTAAGTCCGATTGGTTTTAAGAAGAAATAAAGCAGGATTAATTAGCAGTTAATTGCAACATTGCGTGCATCATTATACACTTTTGCTTTAATGGGTCATTTCCACGAAGTTTTATGGTAAATTCCGGCCTTTTCCCAAGATTTCGTTAAGGCACATGGGCAAAGATATTCAGTTGCCAATGCAAATCCATTTTTAATCTGTCAGATAATAATCTTATTTGTTTTATTAATTTCATTTATTGTAATAATTTTATTAATTTAAACATAACTTCTGTACTACAAAAAAAAGTGATTATGTCTGCGAATTCAATGATAAACGGGTACCAAATATTTGCTGATTCAGGCACAGTGCATCCCTGATTTGAAAATGCGGTGCACCCCTGTGCTTAAGTACCCTTGAGAAAGGCAAGTATTGATAGCATACATAAATTTACATAAGTTTACAATGTCAATAACTCGGTTATGATAATCACTTTAAAGTTTAGACGTCCCACAATTTGGTATATATAATGCTACCTTTAATTTCTCATGAAAATCGTTAATATAATATATAGTTTAATTTTACATACTATAATACATGGTATTTTAATCTCAGTAAATTTTCCTTAAATTTGATATTAATATTATAAGGATAATATATCAACCAACCTCTTTATAATATAATATTATATTAAAATAATATTTGCACAAATGCCTTAAGCAACAAGTTCTAACAACTCACCGGTCCGAGTGAAGTAAGCTTAATCAGAAGTCCAGTCGAGACGTGTTTCTAAAGGCCCTTTATATCGCAAACACCAAGAAAGCTGCTGTTCCCAATCTGTATTTCTAGCACCCAGCACATCACATGACGTAAACCGTTTTCAAATACGATGCTAGCGGTGTGTGTTCTATTCAGCGTCCGAAGTGAGAAGTAAATAGGAAGTACATGGCGTATTGGAGGACGTCACAGGCGGCTTGCCGCGGTGCGTGGGCTGGTCGCTTCGACCTCAAACAGGGTGTGGATATCATATTTACGATATGTTTTGTAATTGGGAAATTATATTTTGGTTTATAAGGAGTGTTCATTATATTGAAAACAAAATTTATTCGTTTTAAAACGTGATCTAGGACTTTGTTAAATGTTGTTTTGTATGTGTTGCACTGTCTTGTAGATGATATTTGTCACATGACCGAGATGAAACAAACACCTGTATCCCGTATAAATAATTTTGTAGTTCCGCGATTCCTGTATTCATTTTTAATTGGATTTATTAGTTAAAACATATGAGCCGTGCTCTGTGAAAAAGGAATTTAAAGCGTGTGCGTTAAGTGGCGTCCCATATTAGCCTGTGCAGTTTGCACAGGCTAATTAGGGACGACACTTTCCGCCTTAACGAGATATCCTCTAAGAAGATACTTTCTTTTTTTAAACGAAAAAATTCATAAAAGCGGAAAGTATTGTCCCTGATTAGCATGTGCGTACTTCACAGGCTAATCTGGGACGATAATTTACACATAAGCATAAACACCCTTTGCTCAGAGCGAGGCTTATATTAATAGGTCAATTCAATGTTTCAGTATGTTTTATGTTTAAATTTAATTAAAATAAGTTATCGAGTTCGGGCCTATTCGTGATAAAAGAATATTCGTATACAAAGACTGGCTACTCTTGTAAAAACCGTCGCCATAATGGGTCGTTTTATACACCACTTCGTTGATTAATTTGGCAACAAACACATCCAAAACCAATCCTGAATGATAGGCATAGACTTAAATATTTATATATATACATTTATTGGTTATATATAACATGTAATTGCATGTTTTTCACAAATGTTGCGCTATAATCAAACGTCATAAAATGACGACAGTGGAAAAATCTCTCTGTCTCTCTCTGTCTCTCTCTGCTCTCTCTCTCTCTCTCTCTCTCTCTCTCTCTCTCTCTCTCTCTCTCTCTCTCTCTCTCTCTCTCTCTCTCTCTCTCTCTCTCTCTCTCTCTCTCTCTCTCTATTAATATATATATATATTAAGTGGTTATTATTGTGTATTTGCTTTTGTTTTGTATTGCAAGTTCACTTAACCGTTATGAATTATTATGAAAAAACACATTTGTTAAATTAGTCTTGGTGCCCTAACAAGATGCGCTTATTAACTTGAAAAAAAAGTAATAATAAATGTTCTTAATATGTCTTTTTTTTAATTTTAACATAGATAAATGCAGGTATTTGTTAGGTTTCTACAATCATGCGTGTTAAGTCTTATCGTCAATTAACTACGTGCCTATTTTCTGTACGATATAATGTGTCGCCTCGTTAGTATTGGGTTTGCAAAACAGCATATCAAGATAATGAGAGAAAATGTCAAAATTTGTATTATGTAATCTAAGACATTTTATCACAATAGACACAAGGCATTTCAAAGGTCCGTTCAACAAGCAAGTTTTTGTTTGGGTAATTGCGACTAAGACGCTTCAAATCATGTTTACTCGCGTTTCGTCGTTTTAATCGAATACAGTGTCTGCGTTTCCATTTTCATTTAGATTGTGTTGGTGCCTGAGATACTGCAATAGATAATACATATGTCGTGTCCGGGCGCCAATGATTTTATCGGAGATATATATGTTGTCTCTACAGGGTTTCCGCTTTAAGGTGAAAAGTCTGTGTATTTGCCAAGTTGCCAAGTGATATTTTTACGTTACGAGGTGGTTGTGTTGATATTCACTAAATATGAAATAGCGTATCGTATAGTCAATTTGACATTTACATTGGCGAGAAATGGGGCGGGAGCAGGGGGAAGATGGGACGGAGGAGTAGGGCCGGGTGTAGTCAGTTATTCAAATTATACAAAGAAGTCTATGATCATCGCTATGCTTTTAATGTATTTGCATAAGTCAGTTTGATCGGAGTTTGAAGATGTTTATAAAAGGTTGATGCATTAATCCAAATAAACAATCGCAAACAAATAAGTCGGAAGTGGTTGCTTCGATAAATAACATAGAACTTGATTTATTTAATTGCGGTATTAAATTGGTAAACTCTCACCTTGGACAATAGTTCTTCGGGTTTTTACAATTGGAAAGAACATTCCTTAACTCATATTAATGTATGCCCATCCGTATATTAGCAATATCCATTATCATAAGCAGATATTCTCAGTTATTCTCATATGTGTACAGTGTTTGCTTCGAAGCGTAAATTGCCGCTATAGCAATTAGATTTCATAGTTCTTAGTGCATTTCACCCACTAATAACTTGAATATACAAATATGCATACCTATTCACAACAAGAAACCGTCGAAGACGGGTAATGCTCCCCAAAGGTTGTTTTTGTCACAATATTGCACTATATATTCAGATAAAAGGAAACGTCTTGAGGGCACAGTAGTTGGGGGGGATGGTTGGACAACACTTTTTTATAGAAAATTTCAAAGGGCCATAACACTGTTAAAAATCATCCGACCAGAACCCGCTGATAATATGCACATTTCCACTTGGTAGTGAAGCTTCCCATAAAATTTCATTGCATTCCGGTCATTAGTTGCTGAGAAATAGCCCGGACAAGAATTGCACCATATGTACAGTTAATGGAAAATTTCAAAAATTTCAAAGGGCCATAACTCTGCGAAAACTCATCCGACCAGAACCCGCTGATAATATGCACACTTCCTCTTGGTAGTGAAGCTTCCCATTAAGTTTCATTGAATTCCGGTCTTAAGTTGCTGAGAAAAAGCCCTGGCAAAAATTGTGCACGGACGGACACACGGACACACGGACGCACGGAAACACGGACGGACAGACGAAGCGGCTACTATATGCTCCCCCCAAAATAAATTTTGGGGAGCATAATTAAACGAACAAAGTATTGTTAAAATAATAAGTTTGGATTAAATTAAATAATTTACAACAAACACGCATACCTTTTCAATGGACAGGTAGTACAACTTAATGTCTGCTTCGGACATTGTGTACATTTTTGAAATGCATGGCATTCGTACCTCGGTTTTGTTTAAAACGATACATGCGATTTGGTGTATGGTAGAAAATACTTGGTATTTTTTTTACACATTTTAAGCAATGAAATGTCAAGCTGCACTCATGTGCATATGAGACATATGTACGGACCTTGTAGTTCAGATAAATCTACCGAGTTTCGTTCGTTTGGTACAGAACTAAAGCTATACATCACCAAGCAATAATGTACCTTCAAGCAGCCATGTTGCACAGTTAATGTTCAAATTCTGCACCTATATTTTTGTCAGAGGTAAATGTCTTAAACAAGTCGCAAAACTTTTAAGCATACATGAAAAATGCAGCTTCAGATACATAATAAGGGAATACTTTTTGTTGAAACCCGTTAATCTGTAAAAGAAAGTGGCCGATTGCCTATACAATAAAGAAAAATATCTTCAACAAGATATTACAAATAACGCAACGCATTATTGGTGAATTTAGACGTGTTTATGAGTCATGAAAAGTATAGATCACCATAGATCACCATAGAACAGAGTGATTGCGAAACATGAATCCTTATAATAAGACCCTTTGTGGCTCGTCAATGATTTATTTCCTCAGCGTAACATGTGCCGCTAGTGTTTTTATTATATTATATTCACATTTTAATCTTTCAAAGGACAGGGCATTGTTGCATAATTATTCCACAATTTGTACTTCGAAAAGACCCTGGCATTGTAACTGTAAAAACTTCTAATGCGATTAGCACATCATACAGTTAACAAATGAGTCGTGCTCTAGCAAAACCGGGCATATTGCATGTTTGTATCGTCACAGATTATACTCTGAGGTGCGAATTGGTCTTTGAAATGAAGGTCTTTGCTACACTTCTGTTTCTCCTTAAAAACAACAAACTCATATTTGCAATATCAGACGAGACGTTTATTTGCGGGACACTGTGCAGCCAAGTTCAACATTGAATACATACATGACAAGATTTATGACTACAAAATGTGAACCGACCGGCCAGGAAAAACCAGAGACGGTTAACGCTGAAAACCTGTGCTCGTTTGCCAATTGTCGGAACACAATACGAATGTCGAGCCTCATTCATGTGTCTGGTTTCATATAATAATTCAAAACATATACAATCACAACAAAAACAACACCAAATTTTTCTTAGCACATAGAATTAAAATAAAACCTGTCCGCACTGACTGAAGACGCCTGGTAGAATGAACTCTACACAACATAATCATACGTTTGAGATCCTCGTGCAAGACTGACCAATCATTTTATTACTGTAAAACAGTCTCGTTTCGCGTAAGACAAATATTTCACGCTATACTATCGAAACGCGTGAAATAAAAATTAACAAAAGCCCAGACGTAAAACTATCTCGGTTTGATTTCGATATAGATACTTGTGAGAAAGAATACCTGAAACGATGTAATTTTTTATTTAAAAAAAGATGACCTAGTACCAATCCTTAACATTAATATAAAGAAGTGAAACTCCAGCTGCTGGAGCAGTATTGAATTTTCATTAAAAACAATTAGTTGGTCCTTTATTTAAGGCAAGTGACCGATTGCCCAAACATGTCAGAAATACGTGCATCTAAATTTTCAATATAAAACAATATTTTTGACGCCTTATGTTATTATTAATCTATAACAGTGTAAAATAAATACAAATATACGATTTTGACAGAAAATCTTAGAAATACATTAAATAATGATGTTGACAACTTTCGAAGAATATAATAATTGCTGGTTAATATTTGTGTTTTCTATAGTTTCTATGACGTCAAATATGTTTTTTTACTTTTGCGTTTGTAATGCTGGCGTGTGGTCTTGGATGAATTCAACCCATTTATGCCCAGTGGACTCTCCCATCATTCTAAATTGGATCCATTTATTTCGAAAATTAGGGATGTCTAGTATACTTATTTCTATATTTAGAATATTTATTACTGAAAATCCGTTTAGCAAACAGCGAAGACCCAGATGAGATGCCGCATCATGCGGCGTCTCATCTGGGTCTACGCTGTTTGCAATGTCCTTTTTTTAGGACGCTAGGCATACATGGGTTAAACTCAATTCTATCGACCGTTCCTGTGCGATGACCCGAGCTTTAATTTGTTATATATCTTGTTGTTTGCATAACCCGAGCAGTATTCATTTTGTTTTGTATTGTATGCATAACGTTGTTTTGTTTCGGAAGTATGTGAGTATTCATAAATAACTGACAGGCGGAGAATAACTTATCGCACGATACTAATTCTAGAGTTTCACCAGTTAGTCTTCGCAGAACGTATTTCATACTAGGTTGATGCTGGTCATCAATTTTCCAATTTTGTTCTCAACTAATGATATGTTCAATCAATTAAATCCATTAAGATCATAAATCATCAGACAGATCACTTGCAAGAATTCGACAGGTTATAAATATCAAAAGGTACCAAAATTGATATCTGTCTGGCTCTATTTTAAGGAAGATCTGTGTATATTGTGTATTTTTTGTCATTGCATTGCTGACGATACGGACAGCGGTTTGCTAGTCCTGTTCATATGTAAGCAGTTACCAAACGCTTTTTCTACCCAGAAGTGTGTGTTGCCAAATTTAAGATCATGTGTGAAAATGAAATTTTGAATGATACAAAAATTATGTAAAAAGTAATTTAAACGCTCGATTAAGGGCAAACCATGATTCATTTTTTTTTAATTTAAACTGATCACAAAGAATACCCAATATAGTTATCAAATACTTGTCTTGTAGTACATTGAGCTTAGCTCGCATATGTGACAAAATAATTGTCATGTGTATATTATAGAGAATATAGAGGATATTTGTTCATGTCAGTGTAAGATCTTTTGTTATTTCACGAGTGATCATAGAATATCTATTTTCACGAGAGGCGCAGCCACGAGTGAAAATATTATTTTTCTATGATCACGAGTGAAATAACAAACGATCTTACACTGACATGAACAAATTTTCTGTTTCTTTTATGCTCATTTTTCAAGAAAATAATTAACAGCTATTCCCTTTTGCTGAAAAGCTACCCTTTCTCGGAGTTTCTTTCGTTGCGTGCCTAAAAACATTGATATGACGTCATTTTGTTGACGAAATGAAGTCATTTTGTTGACAAAATTACGTCATTATTCCAGGTAATTCCTTCAGTTTAACTATTTTACAATGTAAATAAACGGTAAAAAAAACCCATAAAACTTAAAGAATACGTGTTGGAGTCGGTGGAATATCGATTTTGTTTCACTCGTGATCATAGAAAAAATATAAACAAGGATATAAACAAGGGAAGTACATCTTGATATGATAATCTAAAAATAGAAAAAGGAATTCCGAAAATTTGTTCTTTTCATTAGATGTGTTATTTTCACTGCTGTTATTTCACTGCAGAAATGTCATATTTTATCATTAGGTATAAAAGAAAATAGGTTACTGCCTGATCTTTTTGTAATATATCAGGCGCCTTGCCGAGCCGTTATTTTATTAGTGCCGAGCCTGATTTATTACAATAATATCAGGCAATTAACATGTATTTCTGTTTATCATACCTCTACGTCCCCGATTTTCAAGAAATAATAAAAAAAAAGTCGCTAAAAAGCTGCAGTTTTATTATGACTTTTGTCGTTTGACGTGTTAATAATGATGTCATGAGCACGAGCGTTTAATATTTGGAAAAACTGTTTTTTGCTATTTGTGTTGCATTTTGTCTTTAAAATATATTAAATCTTGGTATGAAAGTGTTAGTTTTGTTGAATCTGATTAGATTTTACTAAACATTAAACTTTATAGTTGATTCCGAGTAATATGACCAACGTCCACACATGACAGATTGTCAGATATATAGAGAATACTTGGTTAGCGTTGAATAGAGAGAAGTTTATGTTGCGAGGCTTAGAACACCGGGAGCGCCAGCATTAGCGAGCGCTTTCGGTGTTTGAGCAGAGTAACATAAACTTCTCTCTATTCAACGCTAATCCTAGTATTCTATTTATCATATTGATCTTATTTCAACGTGACATTTAACATAAATATATATAATAACCTTAACAATAATTTTAATTCATTCTTAAAGGCGCTTAAAATGTATATCTAACGAATGTAACCATGCGTCGTGATATAGAATGAATTTGTTCTGGTAAAAATAGTCTAAAAGCGAGATTATACGATTTAGTTAAATATTTATGAATTTATATAAAAAGTGTAAATAAACCTTACTATACATATATTTCGATATAAATTATAATTATAGTTAAGAAGAACATGTGGCGAAAAATGCAAAATAAGCCAGATATTTAATTCTAAAATCGAAAATGTCTGTACAGGCGAATTCGCCAGCATGTATATCATGCATGTACGATGTGAATCTAAATTTAGTTTAACGGTTCATTTAAAATTCCTGCAAAGATATCTTTTCATACGACACATGAACACTAACTCTGTTCCTAATAAAAAGACCAATGCTTCGGTTATTGTTGGAAAATATTTACGAAATATCTTCGTCACAATCGGCTCAGGGCGCTAATTTGTCTTTGCTGCATTTTATGAAATTCGTCTTCAATGTAAAAATTGTCTTGCCTATTGTGTGTTATTGTTACATATTTTTATCAATATATTACAATTTAACCAGTTTTTTTTACCTTATATAACAGACGCCGATTATCGGCGTGTTCCCCCACCGAACTAGACTGGTTTTTTCCCCTTTCCTGACCAAAAAAATCCCCCTAAAAAAAAAAAAAAATTATAGAAAGATGTGTCTCATGATTATAATATCTCAATCCTATTTCAATTTAATCTTGTCAAACGTACTAAATTATGAAAAAAGCAATGAATATATTGCAAACATGTACAAATGTAATTATGAGAGAGTAAGTAAACAAATCCCCCAATATGGAAAATCGCGCGTAAAATTCCCCCCACATAAGGGATAAAGGCTCCATTCCCCACAACAAACCCCCCCCCCCCTGATTTAACACATATAAAATCGTATAATCTCGCTTAACAAAAATTCACACAAAAACTTTAAAACGAGAAAAAAATATCACCATACGCCTCGATTAGTATAGTATAATACATATCAATACAATGACATAGTGACTTAATATGTGATCGCACACGTGTTTGATGTTAAAGAAGTTGTATTTTTATCAAATATTAACAAAAATAAGTATGTTATCTAAACTTGATGACATTCTTCTACCAGACCACTTTGTGTTTCCGCATACATACAACACCTATATAAGCGCATATGTTTCGTATGTTTCTTATCAATTGAACAGCAATTTAAAGCCGTCTTTGTAAACTCAAGGAAAAGGCATACATGGGCTAGCTATCTTCTTGATTCAGGTCAATAACTTGATATTCTGTGCACACGTTGAAATCCCAAATAACAAATAATTGGACACCATGTGATATTTGGCTAATTGGCGCGATCTTTGAGCCATAAACCCAATTGACCATTGTTCTCAACGAGTATTTCCCGTACAGGGAAGAACGACAAACTGTCCGCTTAAAATACTTTGGTGTTGATGACATGAATAACATGCAACTTAACTTGTCTAGTGGTACTGTTTTTTTTACAATTATTAGCTAATTGAAGACTCAGATGGTTGTGTTTGGCTTGTCTAGTGCCCTAGACAACACATGTGACTCATTAAAATTAGCTATAAAAACCAACATTAATCAGTTTCAGAAACAGAGAAGTCATTGTTTTTACCTTTCTTGAGAATATACATGAATAACAATGTTATGTATTTGATCTAGCCTTCACATCCTGTAATTTGTGACCCAAACACAAGATAATCCGTAATAATTCTATTAAGCGTTGAAACACTTGTTGCAAACGGGTTGTTCTTACTTAATAGACTTTCTGTGATAAAATAACAAAGACAAAGTGTATTTAAAAAAAGAAAATGCCCTTACGTTTACTTACATCCAAAAGCAAAACAATTCTAAAAGACTACTGAACCAAAATACACATCCATCAGTATGTTCTAGACACACACATACAAATAGGCACGAACATTCTGAAAATCAATAACACAAATAAGCTAGATCTACATGTAGATCTAAATCCTTCGTCTCACCGGTTCCATCCGAGGTAAGTAGGCCATAGAATATGCACTTTTTCATAATTACATCCAGGAAACATTTGCAAGAAAAAAAATGCGCGTCTTCAATGTTTTATTCACAGACATCGCATACTAGTTTCGTGTACACCAAAATATGACATAACATAATATTGGAAAATGACGCAATACGTATGCAATTTTATGACGCCGTCAATCAGCTGATTCATTATGTCCCTTGACTAGATCTAAAGGCAGAAGGTCGTATAATTTTAAACCTAAAGTGTTCTCGACTCTAGAGATTTCTTATCAAAAATCATTCAGTGGTAGAATAAAAAGTAGTTCGTGCACGCGACAGGTTTATTCAACAAGGTGGGATAGAGGCTACTTTTTCCATGGGGTTTTATACCGCCAGAGTCGCGGTAAAAAAGATGGGATAAATAGAGTTTTGGATAAAGATCAAGTTTATCATGCGAGTCTTAGAACCGATGTAGCGCGAGGCTATTGCCTGAATTGCATATTGGTATTAACCGGAATTTAAGATTTTAAAGCTTGTACTTTTATCATTGGTTTATATTAGTACGAACAAACAAAATCAAAGCGAAAAGTCGTTTTCTGAATTTCTTATATTTGTTCAGAAATAGTTTGTGCTTTGGGCATTTATGGAATACGGATATAAGTTTAACATTTCAAAATAAACAATATGTTAAGAAGGATTAAGCCAATAACGATTAAATACATAATTTAAATGTTTAATTTAGTGTATATATGTTTTTCATTGGCAAAGTTATTTTTCATGACGGCAGTGGTTAAGAGTTTGTTTTTAGATGTGACCCATAGAACGTTAAGTGTGGCAATTGTCTGTAAACGAGTACAGTTTCTATTATATTTGTTTTGTTAGCCATAATCCACGGAATTCAAAAGCGAAAACGTCCATTGTTACCGGGGTATATGAAATATCCTCATTTATTCAAAACGATTGATAAGACAGGTAAAATGTCAGTAGGTACAGTTGTCACATGTACATTCCTTTGCACTAAGAAACCCTGATGTTGTTAGTTTAACGTATTGTAGTTGGAACAGTGCAGTTTGATCTAGTACACATTACCGAAAGGAGTTTACTTTAGTACATAATATGACAAATAACAAAAAAACTCATGGTAATAATAATTATATTTGGAATGAACACCCGGATCACGTTATGGGATGTTTTACGCCTTTATGTATGGTTTCTTTCTGAGATTAATTCCCATGATTTTGAATGAAATTTTACCATATCGTGCTTGGTCCTGCAATATTGTTAACAAGAATGTATGACGCGGATAGTTGTATTGATTTCTTTTCATCGTGCAACATAAGGTATTTAAATTATGCTAATATGGTTAATATGACACCACTCAATTATTAAATTTCAATGACTTCTAATTTATATTATCTTTAATTTCACATCGTTTTAAATGCGATGATCAGTTTAGCGTTAATTTACCCTTGTGTGTGGCTGGTTATTATTTCTGGACTAAATGCGAGTTTCGGCATAGCTTCTATCGCTTTAAGCTAAATGTTTATTTACATTAACCAGTCCAAGACGGTGATTCCAAAATTGATTACTTTTGGTGTATGTTTTTCTCTTACGTATGTCCTATTTTGTATTTTTAGATGAACGCCTAATTATTCATAAATGTGTTATTAAGGTTACACAAACTATTAAAATATTAAATTCCTCGAATGAACACTTATAATTCATACAAAACATTATTTTTAATTCGTTACTTTTGTGCACATGGATTTCAGCCAAACTTACCCAAATTGCTGATAGATGACAAACAATAAAAAAAATAATGACAAAACTAGGTCATTATGGCATATTTTCCATAATTACCACTCAGCTGCATAGACGTTGAGAAAGAAAAAAATCATCGTCATATGCACTGTCACATCTATACAGAAGTAAGACCACTTTATTATTTAAATAAATTCAGCTAGGTTGAGAATCAAAGTGGTCGGTCGGGGACGCATACAAAACATATATTTCTTTAATTATCAATAAGTTAATAATGTTCCATGTTAATACTGACCTCCAATTACCTAGTTTTATTCATACATATATACAAGCAGTTTCAATACTGTAGGCAAACTGAAAACAAGTCATAGACAAAACATTTTACATCGGTTCAGTTCAAGTACGAAACACTTAAAGAGAATTTCGAGGGATAAAATTGGAATGCTGAAATACCTAAGGCTGCTTTGTTTTGTTTTGTTTTATTTTCACATTAATATTTTATGAGTTCACAACTCTGTAAAGGAATCCAATGCCGGAACAATTGAAACTCCATTCGACGATAAAGATGGAAAAAAAATCGAATCGGATGCGCGAAAAATCTGTGAACGAGGTATTTTTTAAATGTGCTATTGAGTACAAGAAAGGCATATACAGAGCGTTGTCGGGCGCTATGTTATGAGTAAATATCTTCGTAATCCCAAAGGGTTTACGATAGCATAGTTATATGACCTATTTCAATGTAAACAGTTTTTTACATTTTAAATATCACAACACGGGATAATGGGTAATCCATCGCGCGGAGACGACTTTTTTGCAACTGTTTATAAAGCGACAATTCAAGAAACTATTAACGTCTGGTGCTGGTTAACACCTCATGAGACATATTTTTCATATGATTTGTGTGTCTTTAAATATCAGAATTGTGTTAGTTTTGTGGGCTAATACTATATGTTTAGGTTTTAGGAAATATCTCATATAAAATCGCAAATTGTATATAACAGTGCTTAATGGTTCCTTTAAAGATATTAAAATAACGCCATTTGGCGTCAAAATTGCAAAAACCCTCAGGGCCATATGATTTATGTAGACTTATATTGCTAAACAGAGTTAAACATCTTTATTTCTAAGACGACTAATCCCAAGTGTATTATATTTTGCATGTAACATTTTATAGTGGTTTTTAATGAAAACAAATTGTCGTCGTTGCAAATATTGTTTGAGCTCAAAGGTTTTTATATCATTATTACTGCCCTTCACTCTGTCAAATTAGATTATAGTTTTGATAAATGTTTTACTTTTATGTCCTTTTTATATAATAAAATGAATTTGCAGAGAAAATATAAATCAAAATGCGAAAGGTACCTAAATCAGCTTTAAACTGAGAAAATAAATGGATTGACCAACATAACTATACCATTTTAGTCTCGAAAAACACTGGCAAAGTATAATTCCTTAAATAAAATAGCTCGAAAGGCATTTAAAAAAGTAAAAAAAAACAGTGTACAAGTGTGCTTTATTATGTTATATGGTTAGTATGGCTCTAAAAGGCGATGTTCTTTTAATGACAATCTTTTAAGAGTAGGTATGTCTTTAAAGCGTTTTAATAAAAACGAGATGAAGGTTATACTTATTTTGTTATCATATCATTGTTCCGCGGAATGTTATGGTTCTGAAGATCTGGTCTGTATATATCCACGGAACAGTTCGTAAAGTGTAATACGTTTAGCCAATTTCAAACAAAGCATTCCGTAGACACATTAATCGAGTGGTATTGAAAGGGGATAAGGGGAGGATTTCACATAGGAAGCATTACGGTTATTACTCCGACGTCGACAGTTAAATCGAATCAGTATGCATGCATATCGATGCTGGTAAATCATTTTGGTGCCTGAGATACTGAAATATATTATAAATACGTCAATTTATTGCTCCAAACATGTTATCAGAGCAATATATTGATTATATTTTGATTTCTTTTTTACGATGAGAAAGTATTGTCAATACTTAATATCCAAATCACCCTAACAAAAAATGGTGCTTTCTTCTATCCATACGTTCAGTTCATAATTGTATACGAAAACGTGAACTTACATGCGTTTAAGTTGTAATCTAAAACATATGATTTGTTTATGTAACAGCGTGCCTTACAATACAGTTAATAGTTGGGACCCTTATACAGTTGTCTTGCCATAAAACATGCAAAAATACGGCAGTTTCGTTATATCATATTATGATTATGAATGTATAGTATTTAATATAAAGATATATTGAAACAAAAGAAGAAACATTATACGTAAATAAATGCTTATTTACACCCGTTCATCATTTATTTTAGAAAGATAACATTACAGAATAATAAATGAAAAACAACAAGTGGATATGTAGGAAAAATATCAAGATACATTTGTGCCAACTAGTCTTTTAGGTAATGCTTTAGACGATACTACAATACGATAATAAAACATAAGAAACAATAAAATGCTACATAAAAATGTTTAAGCATCGGCAGTATACACCATTTTAAAGGTATGTCAAACCTCACACATACCCCAATATAAATCCTTACAAGGTGTCAATAAACGCTTGAAAATACCGAAATGACATAAAAAGACACAAGTTAACGAACAGAGACAACATAGTCATTACATGCTAGACACAAATATACTAATAATAAGATTTTTCTAGACGCACCGCTTTGAAACGGTCAATATTAAACATTATGGGCTTTATGTGTTTTATGCTATTTTTACTATTCAATCTGTTTTCTTCGCTGTTGACCATATTCAAACGGAGCACTCAAGAGCAAAAAGATCACACTGCTATGAAGCCTAAGCGGAGAACAGGTTGACCTTTAGTTAAATTGTGATTCAAAAAGTACGGTGACATTCACTCGTCTTCTTTTGCACTCTTCCTTTTAGTTGGTCGCGTTAGCGGCCAGCTAACTTTACAGAGCATATTTTGCAAATCAGTATGTGCTTAGAAGCCTTAAGTACGGTAAGAACCACAACTCACTCTGCAAGGGACGATTACCACTGCCTGTCTGCAGCAGACGACAAATGATTCTGCTCTAGCAGTGAGTGAATATACCCTCTAGCAGTGAGTTTATATACCAGCTTGTAAGTCGACATTGGCCAGTCTAGTGTTTATCATTGAAATCTGTACATATTGGCTGCTTTCATGGAAAACGGGGCTTAATGCACGTCAAATAAGATTAGCCTGGGCACACTGATTAGCCTGTACAGTGCGTTTGGTATGGGAATGATCTTTTGCGTTGGGTTAGGATAAACAAAATTAATATTACATTCTTGAGCAATGATGTTGCTGATTTCAGCCACCGAAAAAAGTACGTAGGGCAAGAGTATTTCCTCGGTTGTAAGAACAAGTACTTATGTCCACCTTGTATATACATTTGTATTCGGCATGGTAATTTAATTCCAACCTGATATAAGACGTAGTAGGCAACCATCACATGCAATAGTAAACCACACAGGAGAATCTGCCTATATATCATATACACCTTGCCCATTAGGTTGTACAAATACGAGGAGGTTTGTTTACGTTCTAGTTGTAAGCAACATGGTTTTTCATTTATTTAGAATATTTGCAAATGATTAGTTGAACGATACATATTTTCAAAATGACCAACTATTTTAATCTTTTTTAATTATGTCAGTGACGCGTGAATACAGAATTTATATATTTAGCTTTGTAATGTGTACACTTATGCAATGTTGTATATTATATATTAGACTAAATCTTAAAATATCAGGTCTATTGCACATAAAGTATATAATATTATGATTGAAGTCTTCCATAACGTATTTATTGTAAGGATGTATGAAGTCATCGATGTGTCTATCTATTGTAGGACAATACATTTAGATCAAACTTCTTCAGAAAGACAATATTGCAAGCTTTTGTAAGCAAGTTTATATCTTACGAAACCATTCGATAACTGTCAAGCGCTCTTGTATGGTACATTCTGGTAATTGTGAAAACATGTTTATAGTTGAAGTAAATAGATAAACGGAAACACTTTGGTAAGCAGTGTCTTTACGCATAAAAAGACCGCTTTCTATCCAGGGTTGTGTGATTTCAAATATTGTATTGCTTGTGAAAAACGTTTGATAATAAATCAAAATAATGAACGATTTAACCAATACTTTGATATTTGTCTAAACGTGATTCAAATAACACCAATCAATGAATGCATACTGCTACAGCAGCGAGAGTTTTACTTCTTTATATCAAGCATTGTATTCAGCACTTGTTTCTTTTAAAAACAATAATCACGAGCATAATATATTTGAAATGTCCCTTTTTATATTTGCATACGTATAACAAATTGTTTGTCGTGTGCAAAATTGAAAATAAAATATTATTCCCGAATGAAATATAAATTTAGGTATTTGTTACCGTTGTATTTTTTTTAAGGCGAATACAGATCTCAATAACATAGCGATTTATAACTACGCGAAAATGTTATAAAACCTGAATGGTCGATTTCCTGCCGCCATAGATTTTGCTCACGTATGAATTTGCAAAGAAACTTTTTAATGTATTTCTTTTCATTGATATTGATAGTCTTTAGAGACTATTCCAGCTATTAGTGTGTGTGTGTGTGTGTGTGTTTATGTACAGTTATTTGAATTAATGACATTTCAACCGACAACCTTTAAACAAAATATATAAATCAATAATGATGACCTGAAATGTTGAATTGTAATGTGAACAACTTTATCATTGGTAAACATAATTCTGTTATTTGCTTACCTCAAGTTATTTCTCAATGTTTCTGATGTTTATTGCGTTTGTATTGATTTGAGATTATGACTAGAAAACGTTGAGTGCAGCATGCTCAAATGTCTATTTACGGGTACAGTTTCTAGTCCGTTTGTTTTGTTGGCAATAATCCATGGAATTTATCAGCGAAACACTTCATTGTTACCCAGATTAGTGTTATATCCACTTTTATTTCAAACGACTGATAAGTCACGTAAACAGTCCGAGGGTAACTAAGACACAAATTCATACCATTAAACTAAACAACCTAAAAGATGTTATTTTAACGTTCGATAGCTTTAGCCGTGAACTCCTTTTTCGTACTCATTTTAGAAATTGGTCTGACCCACTATTAAAATTATCAAAATACATAGGCGTATTTGTGCTTATGTAGCTAATTACTCTAAAACGGACTCGGGTTTGTGTGATGAAGGCCTCTATGATTAAATATTACACGTTTAATCAATTTATATTGACATTGGTATATCGAATGTATATACATATACTCAACACAGTTTTCATTTAACTCTCTCGATGGTATATCAATCGAGTTTGTTTGGAATACTTGTTATTTAATACATTAATTTCAACATAATAGTTATGACAACAATTTTATGTTTAAGAGTTAAACAAATTTAAATATTTTTTATTAAAACTAGTTTAAACTGTAATCTTTCATTATAATACAGAGCAGATACATGAACGTTCCTAGCCGTGTTCACATCGCCAAGCAAACATATATAATGATTAACAGAATAATGTATATAACACAGATTCGATAGACAGATGCGTTTATTACAATTTCACATATGCTTTTAAACGTAAATTTCATTATAAGAACATTTCTCAAATAATGCTATAATAATGTACGTATATTAGATGTAACTGCGAATATTTTAGGTTAATCACTGAAGTATTTGAATAATATTTTGATAAGTACGTTTTTATCCTTATTAACGTGGTTTAAAAAACAGAAGTTTGTGTTTGTCTTGATATGGGATTTTGCACTGAGAACTTTGCTTTAGGCGTCAAATAACGACAACAGTTTTAGTTAATTTGTTTAGTAGTTTATATTGCATGGTCAAAAACGGTCATAGTTTCCGAGAAAGATTTAAGATCGTAATTTTATTCAGGACAAGTATCACATATTCTTGAACACGTAGTATTAAAGTGTACGTGTGACTACTGGAACAGCGTTCCCTTGTCCGATATGTGTTGCATTAACTATTTTACCATATTGTAAAAATAATAACAATGTGTAAGTGATTCAAGATGAGTTAACTGTACCAGCGTTCGTTATATATTTGTTCAATTCGACCCTTCACCTTGGGTGACTTCATTTAAATAGACCGTTATTGGCATTTTACACCGATAAGTTCGAACACTTTGTGATTTGACGAGTACAATTGGGTTTCTTATAATATCAATATATGGCATACCCCGAGAATGGCGGTAAAACTACTATAAAACTTTATATAACTTTATAAGATTTGATAACGTCAACCGCAACACCTCTATGAAACCACAAGGAATATAACTTATTGGTATTTGACGTCAGATAGTGGTCCGCTACAAAATGTTTTCAAAACAAACTCCATGGAGTGAAAACTGGCAAAATGACGCGAATCACGTCCTACATTTGGCTAAAAATGGCTCGAACAATCTATATAAAGAATAGTTCAGTGATTCGAATGGTCAATACTAATTATTTAATGATGGGCATTTAAAGGAGTTCATTGATTTAAGCAATGACTGTCACATTGCATAGCAAATCCAGCTGGTACACAATTATCATTTTGCTTTATTCAATTATCCAATCATTCCGAACATGTCAGGAATTATACGGTGTCAGTGTGTTTTGGAGACCAACAAATCATTCTCTGGTTCGTAAATTATTGTCTTGATTTGGATTTCACTAATTTTGCTTATTTAGGCCTTGTGACTTTAAGTTGATTGACCGATGTGTGTAACTGTTTGGAAATATGTATTTTGAGCTTTCTTTCTGTAAATAACATAATTTTATTCATTATTAATGTTGCAGTTTGGTTTGCGTTTACGTTTCGCCTGATATGGGAGGGCCTGGACAGTGTCGGTAGTATGAGACAGTCATGTAAAACTTTATCGAGTTCTCTTAGAGCGACGTGTGAAGAAGTTATAGACAAAAAGTTTCAAGCCGGTCTTCTTCAAATACGTGATCAAAAGATAAAACGTATATTTCAGAATTATACTTGGTTGTGTTTTCATGGATGTCAAGGCAGAATGCTTTCCCAATTAAATGAGCTAATTTTCACGGATTCAACAAGTTTCTATGAAACAATATGGGAATCTGGCGTTGGAACGGTAAATATTCAGTTGACGGATCAAGACGAACAGGAAAATATTCGATTTTGGTAATCAATAGCATCTTGTGTCTGCACTATAATATTCGAAATTATTTAAGAAATCTAGTCCATTGGTCAGAACCTTAAATTAAGTGTTTCGCTCTAACAGATGATATCCTGTAAAAACTATATTAAGTTTGATTGTAAATAGCAAGGACACATTAGAACTCCTCTATATGTAAGAGGAAACCAATATTCATACAACTGAGAATGCACACTTTTTCGTTAGTTAATAAAACCAACCCAAATCGTTTGTTTTTACAATATTGTCATTGTCTTCTTTTAATCAGGTTTTTCTACCCTAACGGCAGCCTCGTTTCGGGTCTGGGAGAGGCACATCTAAGTATGGCCGTGAGAAATGATACAAAGAGACCGAATATCAGTCCAATCGTTAATGTGTTTCCGGTATACAGGTATTGGAAACATCTATCGCGCAAATTAACCTTTTGATTGTGTCTCTTTATATATCATAATCAAAGATTGCATCGGTCGTAAGATGCGATTCACACATGTTCCAAAAATAACGTAATATTTTTTAAGTAAATATTGAAATAATGAAACATGGCCTTACCTACGTTCAGGTAGAAACAGTTGACACGAACAATGCCTTATGATCAGAATATACATTAAATACATTAAATACATTCAATATCAGTAGGCTTTAAAGTATGCACGAAATAAGCATTTGATCGATTTAAACTGTTGCCGCAGTTGGAATAAATTAATTATCAATACATCAAATCAACTGATTAAAATATTCAATGTTTAATGGTACAGAAAATCCGAAAGAAAGGTCGTCATGAAATAGTGGCTTTGGTGTCCGCGTAGCGACTTGAATAATACAATTATTTTATTATTTAATTAGATATCATTTTTATTATTTAACATTTTTATTATCACAAACAAATGCGTATGGTCTTCAAAAGTTAAAAATAAATGGGCAATGATGTTATTTTAATTTTACAATCATCGGACAACATTAAGCAAAATCCTTACTTATATGTAAGGTTATCGAAACCATAGAGAACAAATGTTTCAATAACGGCTTTGAAAATAATATTGACGGTAATACAATATAAAAATCGTATTATTAAAATTACTTTCCACTATACCAAGAGTTCCTAGTGGTTGCAACATTACAATTCGGCTTTTCCCTTTTGATGGCGACGGGGACAAAATAAAGTGTCATTGGGAAACATTGCCGATGAAGAATAGCCCTCAGTCACATGCTACTCTCAATTCGGTAAGTATACATACGGTCTTAATGTATACTATCACAAGTATTCTTTTAAGTACAAATACTTAAATCTTTGTTCAAATTAAGTTGTTGTTTTTTTAAATATATATAATATATGCACAAATGTTTGTCAAACTGCATGACATGATTTCTAAAAACTAACAAACATTTGCTTTATAGGAAACATGCGAAGTTATTTTTTCTACAACATCCAGTCAGATAAATGTTGGAGATGTCATTTACCTGTCACTATATGCCGAGGATTACTCCAATATTCCGGTAGAGTTAATGGCGTATACCAGGTACATTTCAGCGGGTCCTTTCTGTCGGACTCCTATAAAGGTATTGTGAAAATTGTGTTTACAGTTTTTCATTTATCTTATACGTCAGTAGAGGCATGTTCAATTAATTTTAAGTATACCACAGGATTAAAAAATCAGTTTCAAATCATTGTAAAACACATATGTGCTAATTCATTTAAAAAAAAAATCTTTATTTTAAAGTATGTTTGTGGATTTGCATACGAATTGCAATTTTGGAACAACAATAAACAAATATAGTTTTTTCTTAAATGTGTGAAGTATGTCAAATCGAAGTTGCATATGCACGTAATGATTTATAATGTCATTTTCTCTACGGCAAAGTTGTATGTGTATTATTATATTTATTGTACTGATCGAGTTGCACCTTGTTTGTATTAAGTACAATCCCATGTGTATATGTCATCCATTTATTTATATACTCGTTGGTATTTCTTGTCTGGGTTGTACCTGATTTACGTCCTTACAGTTGGGGGTTACGATCGGTAATGCTGTACATTGCCACACATATGGACCGGTATTCGACAAAGAGTTGACACTTCCGCCATATTACAAACGCTCTTATGAGGTCGCTTATCTCGCAAATAAAAACGATAAACTCCTGCCTTTCGGTACAGATAACAAAAACGACAAGTATGTACAGGACTAAAACATATGTACTTTTTCTATTCCTAACGCTATATATAGAGAATCACAGGTTACTGCCTGATCTTTATGCAATATATCAGACAAGGCTTGGAATAATATAACGGCGAGGCTTGCCGAGCCGTTATTTTATTCGTGCCGAGCCTGATATATAACAAAAAGATCAGGCAGTAACCTGTTTTTTTTCTGTTTATCATTTCTCTGCGTTCCCGATTTCAAAGAAATTATGAAAAAAAAATCGCTAAAAAGCTTCCATTTTTAGCGGGAAAGAATATAATTTTTGTCGTTTGACGTGTTAATAATGACGTCCTGAGCACGCGCGCTTAATTTTTGTAAAACATGTTTTTTGCTTTTTATGTTGCAGTTTGTGTCTAAAATATATCACATCTTTGTATCAAATTGTTTGTTTTGTTAAATCGGACTTCTTACACATTTTCAGACCCCTTAAAACTCCAAGTGTCATTTCCAGTGAATATTTGTTAATCGTGTAATATATAAGGAAGCATTCCGGTGTCCATCATATTCAGTTTTCAAATTTAGTTTCGCATTTGTGTTGTTTAATCCAATTGATTACTCATTCATGCTATTTAATAATGTAATGATGATACGAATGGATTCTATGAAAATACATTGTCACGTCATTATTAAGTAACTACGGCCTTATTTCGTTTTCATGTTCTTATCATTTTTAGCTCGACTATTATATATGAAATATATATAGTGGAGCTATCCTACTCAATCCGGCGTCGGCGTGTGCGTTGGTGTGTGCGTTGGCGTTTGCGTGCAAATGTTAAAGTTTGCGTATTACCCCAAATATTTTCAATGTCCCTTGACATACTGCTTTCATATTTTGCATTCTTGTTTACCATCATGACCCCAACCTTTAAACAATAGCAGACAACTGAATCAAGCATTTTGACAGAATTATGGCCCCTTTTATACTTAGAATATGCATATTATTGATAAATCTATGTTAAAGTTTGCGTACTACCCCAAATATTTCCTGTGTCCCTTGACATATTGCTTTCATATTTTGCATACTTGTTTACCATCATGACCCCAACCTATAAACAAGAGCAGACAACTGTATAAAGCACTTTGACAGAATTATGGCCCCTTTGATACTTAGAATATGCATATTATTGATAAATCTATGTTAAAGTTTGCGTACTACCCCAATTATTTCCCGTGTCCCTTGACATATTGCTTTCATATTTTGCATGCTTGTTAACCATCATGACCCCAACATATAAACAAGAGCAGACAACTGTATCAAGCATTTTGACATAATTATTGCCCCTTTTATACTTAGAATATGCATATTATTGATAAATCTATGTTAAAGTTTGCGTACTACCCCAAATATTTCCTGTTTCCCTTGACATATTGCTTTCATATTTTGCATACTTGTTTACCAACGATCTCAACATATAAACAAGAGCAGACAACTGTATCAAGCATTTTGACAGAATTATGGTCCCTTTTATACTTAGAATATGCATATTATTGATAAATCTATGTTAAAGTTTGACAAAACAACACTTTCCTGACATACCACAATGCACTGCACCCAAACCATCCCCCACGCCCTCCCCAGACCCCCCCCCCCCAAACAAAAATATTTTGTTTTCTTATTTTTGAAAGATCATCTATTTAATGATCACACACCCACATTATACCCCTCCCCCTCTCCATGATGGCTTACGTTATACTGTCAAGCGCTCGAATAGTCGACCGCGCTGTCCTCTGACAGCTCTTGTCAATCCTCTTTTCAGCAATGAAAGTCAGTTTGGGCAGGCCGGTGAAGGTAAATAGCTTCCTAACCACTCTAAACATAACGCTTATTGCAAATAGAAATCTTAAGAAGATGGAGGCTCGTGCTGGGGAGGCCATCAAGAAAATCTCAACTGCGTCGTCTAACAAGACTGCCATTGATGCTTATGAGAAAGAAATGGAGTAAGTGTAAAAACTAACTTTTTATACAATGTTATTGACTATTCTGGTGCCAAATTTTAGTAATTTTTTTCATCAACTGTCTTCTAATTTTTTATTCAAGATGAACATGAAACATATTAATAATAATTGTTTTATTAAAGGCACTGTGTTCATAGTTTGGTTAAATTACATTTTTTTTAAAGCTTTTTGGTTAGAACCCCAGGGCAGGCACATTATTAAAAATATTTGTGATTGTTATTATAAATATTAAAAGCTTTTCCAAATATAACATTTTTTTTAAATTAATACCTTACTTTAAGTAATACATCTTATGAAGGAGCATAGGTTTATTAAAATTCTGAGCTATTCATATAAATGGTCAATTCTTTTCACAAGCGATAATTTGAGTTCAACGACTTGTCAATATGTAATGTGCTTGTTGTGCTGAAAATCGATTTTCCTCATAACCAACGATCATATAAGGCGTCAGAATGAAACTCAAAGGTGAATTATAAAATTCATGAAATAAGCATTGTGTGAATTAAATTTTGTATTTCAGTTCGAGGTACAGTAATGCCTGATATTACTCAGATTGCTGCTGTGCAATTGAAGAAGGGTTTTAAGTTCTCGACATATGTGAAGACAACAGTGCAAATTTCTTCCAAAGCTCAGAATGTGATTGACATCTCTGTTGATGATCATGGCATAATGCGTGTAAATGGTGGAAGTGTTGATAGTGTATCAATTAAAACTTCTCTACATGATTGTATGAAAGATTCCCAGAGCCATTTTTGTTGCTCATAATGAACGCAGGTTTGATTTTCCGGTTTTGGTTAGTGCATTGCTGAACACACACTGTTTTGAAACGTTTTGTAATTGTGTAAGCAGTTTTGTTGACTCTTTGCCGGTTTTCAAAAATCATATCCTGGACAGTCACACAAACAGGAAGATCTAGTGAACGTGTTCTCCAGGCAACCTGCAACGCCCACAGTGCTCCTGATGATGTTGAAGCACTGGAATCTTTGCTCAAAACATGTAAAATTACTGACAATATGGTCCACATCTTTACTGTTACTGCAATCCATAATTCAGTTTGTTAAAGTCATGAAAAGCCTTAAAGGCAAAGAACATTAGATTGTTAGACGTGCTGTTGCATAGAGGAACTCTAAAGCGATCAACAGCTGAAAACATTGCGGGATATGGACTGGCCTTGTGTCATTTAAACGCCATATTTTCTAGTTTCGGAGAGGATGACTTTAGGGATACTTTAATTGCTAAAAACAATGAGGGACTACCAAAAGTCACAAACGCAAAAAAATATTTTATCTGAAGTGGTCCCTAAAATCGGTCAGTTTTTTTAGTGACGAAAAGTGACGAAACGAGATAATATGGCTTTCAAATGACACGCGGACAGTCAAAATCACGCAATGGCTTTATACTGATACTAAATTATGTACATCTAGTTGTCATTAATCTGGCTGTTTTTATTAAAATATAAGTTGTATATTATTGTGCTACATGTTTAAAGAAACATGATAACTTTAACATCTTTATGCTACGTAATATTGGGACAAGTTTGACATTTTGTGGTGAACTGCGCCTGTATACATATGTTGCCTTTTGACATAAAGTGACCTTAAGATTTTATTATTAGCTCGGCTGTTTTTGGAGAAAACTCCGATGTATTGTAATAGCCTCTTCGTCGTCCGCCGTCCGACGTCCACCGTCGTGCTAAAACTTTTACATGGGTTCTAAAATTAAAGTGCTTCCACCTACAAATTTGAAACTTCATATGTACATGCACCTTGATGAGTTATACACGCCACCTCCATAATTGGGTCACTAGGTCAAAGGTCAAGGTAACTGTAACCTCTAATATAAAACTTTAAGTTTGCCTCTAACATCATAGTGCTTCCACCTACAACTTTGAAACTTCATATGTGCATGCACCTTGATGAGTTCTACATGCCACACCCACTTTTGGGTCACTAGGTCAAAGGTCAAGGTCATTGTGACCTCTTATATAAAACTTTAACTTTGCTCTTACATCACAGTGCTTCCACCTACAACTTTGAAACATCATATGTACATGCACCTTGATGAGTTCTACACACCACACCCATTTTTTGGTCACTAGGTCAAAGGTCAAGGTCACTGTGATCTCTAATATAAAACTTTAACTTTGCCTCTAACATCACAGTACTTCCACCTACAACTTGAAACTTTATATGTAGATGCACCTTGATGAGTTCTACACGCCACACCCATTTTGGGTCACTAGGTCAAAGGTCAAGATCACTGTGATCTCTAAAAAAATCTGACAAGCTTTCGCAGCCGAGCTCTTGTTAATGTATTATTATATCAATATTAATTCAAAGTTTGCATTTCTTCACATGTCATGGTTTATAACTGTAGCTTTAATAAGCAACTAGAAAACCCCCAAAAAGAAGTGATTTACAAATTTATACTTAAATTCATTGCGTGAAAATGAATTGGGGTAGGCATACTCAAAGTAAAATTTCTTGAGATAGGAACGGTAAAATTTCCTGAAATTCATTCAGTGTGTAGAAAATATGTTGTGTTAAATAAATATGTACAATATATGCATTTTATCACACTACAAGTGACATAAAACGTAATAAAAGTTTCTTGTCACTGAACCGTTTGTTGTCGTTTTCGCCATTTTATCCAGATCAGTGCATATATTATTGGACATCAAAGGCACACTTGTCTTTCAATGACACTTTTTTAATTCTGTATCTACTAACAAAATCCAGTCGAGTACGTTTATTAAGTTAATTGTCAAAAGATATGTATATCCCATTACAAAAAAACTATATATTTTGGATATAAGATAGATCCATAGAAAACGCCCAACCGAGTCAAGGGTAAGGTGTATTCAACCAAGTATAAAAAGTTAACCGGCTGGTAAAAAGTTTTAATATCTTAGTTAGAAGGTGATTTTTCAAGCGGTTCGGTAGTGTAGTGGTTACACGCTCGCTTCACATGTGAGAGGTCCAAGGTTCAAGCCCCAGTAGAATCAAATTATTTTATTTGTGTTCTATGTTAACTTTTTGTTTTGATGTATACATTTTAGTTTAAATAAAAATGCTGTTTTATTGTAATTTTTTTTTGGTTTTTATTATGCCTATGAAAAATATGTGTGAGAGGGTGGTGGGGGGGGGGGGGGGTCGTAAACACATTAAAACTTTTACAGTGTTTTCATATCAATGAGTACTCAACCCCTATCGTAAATGAGCAACGTAAGAATAAGTTCAGAATCATCTCTCCTTTGAAGTTGAGAAAAATATGAAATTACGCTTACAAGATGAAGCAATTTTTTTAAAACCTACACAGTTATGTTCCATTAATAAAAACTGCACACGGATGCCAGTAAAAAAATAGGAAACCAATGTAAATAAAATGAACTATGAAATATTTGGGGGTTACACCACAAAATCATAGATAATGGTTATTTGGGAGTTATAACACAACATCATAGATAATGGTTATTTGGGAGTTATAACACACAATCATAGATAATAGTTATACCAGTATCTTTTTCTACTTTGTTTTAAATAATCGGCCAATATATTAATATTTACAGTAGAAAAAAATCGTTCCATGTAACTTCATTGAGTGCCTTTTACACTGAAATTCCCGACGCCCTTTGATGCTTTGCATCAATACTTATCTTGTAATGAGAGTGTAACACACGTGTGACATTATTAACGCAACAAAACATCTATGCGACTAGGACTTTGTTTTGACAGTAAAGCAATATTATTTAAATGCAGGTAAAGTTTATATGATCTTGTTGTTTACTTAGTGATAAATGGAAAAATTCTTAATGATAGTTCCATTACACCGGTCGGAAACTACATAATTTTATATTTCTAATGGAGATGTTGTGAATTAAATACATTTTCGTCGTCTTTGGCAATATTGTTTGAGCTCAAGATTCTTATACCATTATTACTGCCCATGATTATATTAATCAAGATGTTAGTTTTGCTATCTGTGTTATCTGTATGACCTCTTTCATCTCATATACTGAACTAGCAGAGCTTCATAAATCAAAAAGGGACCAAAATGTTTGATCTGGAAATTTAGAAGAAAAAACATTTGACCCACCAAAATTATGACTTTATAGTCTAAAACAACACTTTCACCGTAGAAGTCCTGAAATAAAACATCACGAAAGGCATCAACACATGTAAAATGATACAAATATACAATTGTGCTTAATTATGTAATATGGTTATCGTGTTCTTTAAATGTCAAGCTTTTTAAAGTATATCTATTAAATTCACACCCCTTGAATTAAATACATGTAAATCATTACATATAGATGCAATTTGATAGTGTGCAAAATTGTTATTAAATTTATAGCCTAGTTAGCAAGTAATTTATTATTTTTTTTAATTTTCAAACCGAAAGTAGGATTTCTATATGTATACGTCCATTTCGACAAACGCGATTATTTTTAAGTTTCAAAGCGCTCAAAAGACGCATTTCTACATTGTAACCACCAGATATATTTGTATTGGCATAGATAAAATGAAATCTATAGCCTAGTTAGCAAATAATTTATTTATTTGTTTTTAATTTTGAAACCAAAAGTAGGATTCCTATACGTAAACGTTAATTTTGACAAACGCAATTATTTTTAAGTTTTAAAGCGCAAAAAAGACGGATTTCTACCTTGTAACCACAAGATATATTCTAATTGGCATAGATAAAATATGTTTCTTATTTATACTTAAATTTACTTTCATTTCAAGGAGTGTGGCTTTAAGCTTTTTAATAAAGACAAGATGACGTTTATACTAATTTTGGTGTAATTTATCGTCCCGCAGAATGTTACGGTTCTGAGGATCTGTATATATCCTCGGATCAGTTTGTATAGTGTTATACGTTTGGCCAAGTTGAAACAAAGCATCACATAGGCACATTAAACCGAGCAAGTATTATTGGAGAAGGATAAGGAGAGGGTTTCACATGGAAAGTAACCCTGGATATTACTCCGACCTTGACGGTTGAATTTCATCCGTATGCATATCGATGCCCTTAATAGTGTTTTGGTGCCTGACATACTGCCATATATAAATATAGTCTGACAATTTATGGCCTCAAAACTGTTGCCAGAGCAATATAATTTGATTAAATATGGATTCCATTTGTAAGGTGAGAAATTATTGTCCATGAATACGAAAACGTGAACTCTTGTCAAGCATTTACTTCATAACCATGTGTTTTAGTTATAATCTGGCATAAAGTGTATTAACTGTTGCTGTTACAGCATGCCGTACAATACAGCGAACAGATGTGACCATTATACAGTTGGCATGTCATAGAAAATGCGCAAAATATAGTAGTTTGTTACATCACCTTATGAATGCAATAGTGTTTAATATATTGATATCTTTAAACCACATAAACAGTATACGTAGTTAAATACTTGATAACATCCGCTAATAATTTATTTAGAAAAATGACCATTTGTATTTAAAATTATACAATACAATATATGAAATAAAACAAATACAAATATAGCAAAAATGTTCAGACACATTATTGTTCGCCAGTCTTTAATGTCAGGCCCTTGGACAAAAGTCCATACAGCAGAAGACGATACATACAATACGATAATTAATATAAGAGACAATATTAAAGACAGGGTTACATACAAATAATTACAGCTGCGGTGGCAACTATAGAAAAGTCAAAACATCGGGTGTATACGCAAGTTTTAAGACCCCTAAAACCCCACACATGTCACAGGAATTGCATACAAGATACAAATACACCAAATAAGATTACTTCTGGATTCACCGCCTCTAAATGGTAGATGTGCAATCATATTTTGGATTTAATGCATTGTCTTGTTATTCACTTTTCTGTAGTTGTTGTTTGTAGTATTTATATAAACCCGGAGCACTAAAGAGTTATAAATAGCACACATTAGTATCACTCGCTATGACAGTATGGCGCAGGACAGTTTAATTTGAGTTTAAGTGTTCCTAGAAAGAAAAGATTGGTATATTACTCCGGGTAAGGAAATCAAATTTTGTATTTGGATAATGATGTGCGCTAGTTTCGACAAATTACAATTAATATTGCATTATACAAGAGAAATTGTGGTGTTTATTGTCAGCCCCCGAAAATAAATGAGTCCCATGATTCGCATAGAGCGTATTTCCTTGGATGGACTAACTACTACGTCCTCCTTGAAATGTTTTGTGGTAATGGTAATCATATCATGACAATACTAAATCAAACAGTAGAATCCTCCTTAATAACATTATGCACAGTTCTTTAGGTTGTACATATGAAGAGTTTTTGTGTGTTCGTGTTGTCAACAAACTTTGAATTTATTTAATATATGTACAAAATATGTTTTGAACGACTATACATTGCTTATATTTAAAAAATGACCAATAATTAAAATGTGTCGTTTATGTCAGTGACGCGTAAATAAAGAATTTAATTATGAAAATTATTTAGTTGTTGGAGATATGCAATTTGTAATATTAGATATTGTAAGTTATCTTAAAATTGTAGGTCTTTTCACATTTAACGTATATAACAATATGAATGAAGTCTTTCAGAACGTATTTATAAATAGAATGTAGAAAGTAAATCGACATGTCGATCTATTTTTTAAGGTAATTATTTAGATCACATATCATCAGAGAGACCACACTACCAGCTTGTGTCAAGTAGTTTATATATTGCGATTACATTTTGGTTATTGTAAAAAAAATTATACTTGAGGAAAATACATGACGAATTTGGTTATTCCTGTCTTTACGTATGAGATCACCGTTTTTCATATTATCCATAAGTGTTTGATTCCAGATAGTGGATCTTTGTGAGAAAATATGTTAAATATAAAAAATCGTTTGCTATTGTTTAAAACGTGATTCAAAGCTTAAATATATTTATTACATTCATTAAAATAAAACACCCAACACTGTTTTATGTTTTGAAATGTTTTTCTTAAAACACATGCGTCTTTTAATACATTAATCATATAGTATAATACATGCTATATTTAAAAACACTTCTCAACTTTTGTCATGCATTACATTTTCAAATTAAAAACATTAACACAAGTTCAGAAATAATTCAATTAATTATCAAATCAAATGTTGAATTTGATAGCAAATACCTATATTACTCGTGATTTGTGTTTAATTTGCTTTCCTAAAGTGATTTATTATGACGGAAGGTTTTTGAAGTATGTTTGGTTTATATGGATAAAACATGTAGACCAGAGAACGTTGAGTGTGGTATGATCAATTGATAATATACAGTTACGGCTTGTAGTCCGTTTGTTTTGTTGGCAATGATCTACGGAATTTATCAGCGAAACACTTCTTTTGTTACCCATAAGCATTTAATATGCTCAATTTTCGAAACGACTGATAAGTCAGATACATGGTCAGAGCGTACATACCCTTGTACTTGACAACCTTAACGTTGTTCATTTTCATATTGCGTACAACTAAAACGTTTACAATTAGGTGTTACTTAGTACTAAAATGGCGACAAAATCACACTTCCCTCGCTTATCCATGCTAATCCAGCAAAATATTATACCGAAGATCTGGTGTATGATTAGAGATTTTTATTATGTTTAGAAATAGCAGATTAATATAAATAATACGAGTATGTAACTAAATGTGGACACAAGTGGTCACAACGTAATCAAAAGATATAATTAAACTTATTTACATACATGTATACTTAACATTAGCTTTAATGTTGTTAACGTAAATCAGATAGCATTAAACGCTTAAAAATATGTTTTAACTTAATCGATGATATATTTATTATATATGTTTTAATGACTGTCATTAAATACACATATGTTTAACAATATGACAACATTTCTATTATTTAGATTGATAACAATTACAAATGTGCCAAATAAAAATTTTAAATTTGATCTTTGTTTCTTGCGTCCAATATCGAGGACAGTTTATACTCCCTTTATTGTGTTGGTGATAATAATGGACTTTAATATAAAACGTTCATTGTTACCGATATAAATTGAAATTCCTCATTTAATTCAGAGAACCTGAGGAGTCGGATGCATTGCTTTTAAGACAAATATCAAATTAACATTGAATTAATAGTGATCAATTTTAAGTGTGACAGCTCAAATCGCATATCCGAATCCAAAACGTAATGCAGAAACTAGTGTACCTTAGTGTAAAGATATTTCGAGTAGCAAACATACTCAAAACAACGATAATTTTGTACAATATTTAAAAAATATAAAGTCAACACATAAAAAATAAATGTTTCATATAGCAATAGCCTAAATTTCAACGCTAGATGTGGTATGATAACATAGATTTAAAATGATACAAAATGCTCGTTGTTATTTTTGTGTTGAGCAATTTATTCCTTTTTAATTTCCGCAACGCTATCTATTCATGCAACACACGAACATGGTACATGAACATGTGTTTAATATAATATTATTGTTCCGCAAAGACAAAAACAAAAAAGAGCATTTCGTATCTTGTTAAATCTAACGTGGAAATTGTGACTATTGCTATAAAAATATTGATTTTGTATGTGTTTACTCTAGTTTTCCAAAATATTGTACGCAATTTAGGTTGATTATGAGGGTTTAGAGGCTTAAAGCATATTTGCTAATCAATCTAGTGTTTTTATTGTTGACACAAGAAAGAGCGATCTCAATAAATGATAGCATTGCCTCCATGTGTATGTGTGAAAATGTTCTATATTTAGCACACAGAAACCATATACTATTCAATCATCCTTTTAAACATTCTCGCAAGCAGGAACTTTAATGAGAAGTAAAAAATATAGTCGCCTGAATACACATTTCAAATAATCTTGGACGTTTTCGCTTTCCAATTCCAAGATTGTTTTATGTTAATATTCTCTTCAATATGTCAGAATCTAAATAATTTACTCACTTAAATTCAGTTCTCTTGTTTTATCACAAGATTATGACAAAAGTGAGTCACTTACCTATCCAACCGGTCGAAACAAGCAATCAACAAATCAAACGAACTGGACATTTGTAATAACATCAAAGCCATTTAAAAAATGCATTAACTGTGCATTTTAAAAAAGTGCTCTCTAACAGCAATTACGACAATAAAAACCATACTTTTAAATTGGAAGGTCTGCTCATCAAAATGACTTCCAGAAGAGTACATGGGTTTTCGATTTACCTTTCAAAAATCACTGTATTGTCAGTTTACATCTCAATTCATTTGATAATAAATGTTAATGGTGTACTTTACAAATGGTAAAGGTGTATACGTAACGTGACAAATGTAATGCATTGGTAATTTACCCTCTATCATTTATATATTTATAACTGTGTGTTTATGAGTTTAATTGGGCTACATAGCTACTGGCATTTGCTTGTTAATCTGTCGTGTTTGTTGTTACAGGCACTAAATATATAACTGATGTATGTGATCAAAGTCAACAGCCGTTTACATTATGTTTCATATTAAGTATTTTTTTCCTTAAAAGTAGATGGGGTTGTCTTATTATGTGATTTTTTTATTCTGCATCTTTCGTTTTCGCAAGTGTTCATGATTTATAAATATTTGAAGAAGTGTTGTTCCCATAATTTATGAAGGTTACATCTGAAACGACATAGAAGTTATAAGTTTTGTTCTAAATCTAAACGCAAAGTGTGACAGACAGAGGGACAGACGGACGGATAGACGTACGGACAGACGGACGGAAAGACGGACGGACAGAGCGATCACTATATGCCTTCCTTCGAGGGCATACAAAAGGGAAAACAATTAAAAAATTTTTTTTTGGGGGGGGGAGATTCTGGGCTTGGACATGGGGAATGGTTTGGGTGGTATGTCAGGTAAGTGTTGTTTTGTCAAAGAATGAATCAAATATGATCCTAAATAAAGAAGTAATGGTAATTTAGGCAAAATTTATGTATTTCACGCTGAGATTCTAGGTCGTTCAAAGGTCAAGATCAAACTCAACTTGCAAGGTACAGTACCCTCATGATAGTAAGAAAGTATTTGAAGTTTGAAAGCAATAGCCTTTAATCTTTAGAAGTAAAGTGCATCTTAACACAAAATTTAACAAAATATTCAAAGTTACTAAGTAAAAAAAGGGCCATAATTACGTCAACATGCCAACCAGAGTTAAGCAACTTATCCTGTACAGTCCCCTTATGATAGCGAGTGTTCCAAGTCTAAAAGCAATAGATATTATACTTTAGGAGTAAAATGGACCAAAGCACAAAACTTAACCAAATTTTCAATTTTCTAAGTATAAAAGGGGCCATAATTCTTTCAAAATACCAATCAGAGTTACATAACTTTGCCTGCACAGTCCCCTTATGATAGTTAGTATGTGTTGCAAGTATGAAAGCAATAGCTTTGATACTTTAGGAATAAAGTAGACCTAAACACAAAACTACCCAATTTTTAATTTTCTAAGTATAAAAAGGGGCATAACTCTAAAACTAATGCTGACAGAGTTATGCACCTTGACCTGCACAATTGTCTTGTTGCCATAAAGAAGTATACCAAGTTTTAGACTATTATCTTTGACAGTGTTCAAGTTATTTGACTTCATAAAAAACTGTAACCAACGCCGAAGTCGACGGCGACGCCGACGCCGGGGCGAGTAGTATAGTTCTCATTTTTCTTCGAAAAGTCGAGCTAAAAACGAATCATAATTTTTATTGTTAAATGATTTGTAATATTACTATGAAATACTACAATGATCTATTCAGTTGTTATATATATGGTTATGAAATTATGGATGCTGTTAAACGTGTAATTGTACTTTCATTTTTAAAGGACCGTCAACAGCGATTGACGAAAACAGAAAAGTTCTAAAATACCGTATACGGTATTTAAGATCTTTTCCTTTTAAGTCAATCGCGGTTGACGGTCCCTTTAAAGGATGCCTGATCTTAGATAGATTAAATGCACATACGTCCATATTAACCGAAACAATTGTGTTACATTTATAACAAAAAATGATCTAATGAAATTTGTTAAACACGAATACGCAAAGCAAGCATAAATAAAGCAGAATTATTGTTATGAACTATTCAACTACAAACTGTTCGTTATTGAATCGTATTCTAGAATGAGCACATGAGCGACATAGTTTTTTCTAAATCCGAATTTATTTCAGTTTGACTGAGCTTGACTTTAAACGACTGACACATTTTTGATAGCATACCAAGATAAAGGATCATTGTAATGCATCAAGTTTCATTTTATACTAAGTTTTTCTTTTATATGTATAACTTAATATTTATAACAATCATACACAATGTAAATTTTAGCTGCTTAAACAAGAGGGATATTGTTCCATTGCAGGGGGTTTTATGTATGAAAAAGACACACAACGAAAGACAAACACACACCACTAAGACAAGAACCAATAACCGAAAACAATCAATCAAACGGGGGGGGGGGGGAGCACCGCAAAAGAAAGGGATAATCTAAAGCAAAGGTGCATAAATGAGAAACGTCTGATAATATTATGAAATCATACATAAGTCTTAAAGTAGATAGTTATATTAAATTCATAACACTTATTAACACTGTCAAAAATATGGTACTCAATAAGACCGTATTTTGCAAATCCAGCAACTTCAACAACAAATCGCTAGACAGCTATTTACTATCATATAAGGTATACTATCATTACCGGATAATTCAAAGTTATATGAAGCTCCACACTTCGCAGCTTTTAATAACAACATTATTGATGAATTCCAAATCAAATTCTAAAATTAGCATAAGTGAAAATGAAATGATACTTCGATATTATAGATTTCAACTCAATTACCATTTAACTGCTTAATGATCGGATGTAGACAGTATTAATACAGTGTCACTGTATAGGGCATGATGAATTAAATTCAAACACAAAAAATGAATACATATTCTAGTAATTGCAATGTAAATGTAGGAAAAAGTATCACAACTATAACGTTGGATATCATAGCTTTACTTGTACTGTGTACTGTTAAATATTAGCTTTACTTTGTAGTATTAATTTAATTATTTAACTGTATCAAAATATTATAGAAATAAAATGTGATTGCTGTGTTTAACTTAGCCAATTATGCAATATAGTGTATACATTATTGATATCAAGATAAACGTTATCTTACAACGTAAAACGATGTTAGATACGAAGACACATGTTGCGTATGTAACTATAAAATGAGAACGTTTTGAGCCCATGAGTGTTATCAGCTTAATTAATAATCAAAAAGAAATGTTACATTCTGATTATAACTCAGTTTTTTGTACTGCAATGTGCTTTATCACAATTTTACAAAGCGTTGACACTTCATTAATGCGCATAATTTCCTTAATACGAATTCACGAACTTACTTTGCAATGTCCCATTTTTACTGAAATGTGTATGTCACAAAAGAACTTATACAAACTACGCTTTGGAACTTTCTCGTTTGTAAAATGTCCTATTGTATTAAAATACCCAATTGTGGTATTGCTGTTATCTGTAAGTGTTGTGTGCTCGCAGGATATGTACGGGGCCAGCGTCAATTGGAGACCGACTGGAAATGATTCGGTACGTCAAATATCGACCAGTAGCACTGTTGAACCAAAAATTACCTACAGAAAAAACGTTTGAAGGTTAAAATAATTGATATTGAAATTAAAGCGAGGTTACCTCGTGAAAGCGTATAATGCTTTCTCAATGATGTAGGTATATTTAATCAGTTATAGCAATGTTAACAATATCATAAAATAAATTTATGCAAAACATAAGATTTCGGAGCACATATAACACATATTTTGTTTTCTCTATCATATTGTTCAGAAGATTTCCGGTTAACTTTACTTGTTTCGGACTTTATGTATATACTATAGTGCGGTAATTAGTAACACTGCAACGCTCGATTAAAATTGTCAATAATTCCTAGCAATGTTTGTATAACGGAACATAATTCCAACAGGTTATTCATTTGGTAAGTTTATTTTCCGATGGTCTTCTAGTACCGTTCGATATTACCTTGCCGTGGAAGTATTGACAGTTTTAAATGAAACTTTCCATAAAGACCATTATTGTTGTTTGCGTATTGCACAGATTCTGGACAAAATGTCTGACGACGTATCTCTCACGTTTGCGACAATTAAGTAGCACAGACGGCATGCTATTGCTATACTTTGTTTTGTTCATATGCATCAGTTTTTTCGTATATTTTTAAAGTGTGTGTAGACATTGCAATAAATGTAAAAGAATGTGTTTCAAATGCTAAAGTCATGCTAAAGGTTAATATGAAGCTATTTTCACATAATTGCTGTGTTAATAAGCATTCTAGGTACATCTGTACGAAGTTCGACACAAGTATATGTATGAATGACTGTTAATTCATCATCACCATAGTTTGTGTTCAATATTATATTTTAAATCAATTGTTATATATATTATTATTTATAGATGTCTTTAAGCATACGCCGCCTTTTAAGTAAAATATACCTTTTATAATATCATGATGTTTGATAATAACAATAAATTACTACTGATTTCTTTTTGTATAAATATTCACCGTTAACACTTTAAATTAAATGTATTAGTATACTTTGTAATACTTCAAAGTGAACACATTGTATGTTTTTAGAATTGAAAAATAGTATCAACCTTTATTTTATAACTAATAACTTATACGGTATTTAATTACAGATATTTAGATGTAGTAAATATATGTATGTAACATATAAAACACTTGAATTAAAAATTTGTTTGATTTCTTGATGAACTGCTTTAAAAAAATGCCATTTTTTATTGGCGTGCGGGGAAGTATAAGCTCAATGGCTTGATTAGGATTAGCTGTCTAGAGGTCTACATTCAACAAAGTATTAGTTTTGAAACCTCTGTTTGGTCATATCTGGTTCGTTTTAATATCACCTCTCAAAATAAATATGTAAAGTCTTCATAAATCAAATATATTGGACTTTAACTAATATAAAGAACAGAAGTCGAAAAGGTTAGTACTTATTCGTAAATATGGACATTACAAGAACTCGTGAGCAGAAACAATGATAATCACTTCGCATATTTTTTGTATTTTGCGCAGTAGTATTTTCTTAATTGTGTTGATGTCACCTTTGTTCTGTCAGGACTTATACGGCGCTAGTATTTATTGGAGACCAACAAATGCTAATAAGGTTTGCAAGCTACAGTCAAATTATGCAATTTATGAATACCCCTCTGTCGTAAGCATGTGTTTATGGATGATTATACTAGTTTCTGAATGTTTATCCGTCTCAATCGTATCCGTTTTTCTGAATAGATTTTTTTTAATTTACAGATCGCGTTCTCGTTTCGCATGATATGGGAGGGTATGGGAAGCATAGAGGCTATGAAAAAGTCGTGCCTGAAATTTCCCAGCGCGTTGAGGCCGACGTGTGAAAGCAAAGTGGATACAAGTTTCAATGATGGTCTTCTGTCAATAAAGGATCCAAGAATTACAACGAAAGTATTCGCAAATTATACCTGGATGTGTACCCATGGCTGTCGTATGCAAGGAAGAGTGATTTCAAATTTATCACAATTGTTTTTCATTGATTTGAATAGTTTTTATGAAACTAAATGGGAGTCTGGAGTAGGGACTGTGGATGTTCAATTTGACGATCAAGATGATACAGAAAATATCCGAATCGGGTATGCAGTACACTGAGGTTCCATTACTAAATCAACGAGTCACGTTTTTTTAAATATGTAATGTTCGTTTCATGTCTTTATTGTCATACAATGTCTTCAAATAAGTATTTGTAGTAATAGAAATCATTGTCACTGGTTTATAAAAGGAGCATATTGTGTAATATTGCAAATATTCAATTAAAACGGGCTTTATACTGTAACATATAAAACCATGTATCATTGTGATACGATGTACTTATTACATTTAATATATGAACGTATAGTAATAAATATAAATGTTAATCTCGATTCGCGGAATGATATAGGTTTTCTATAAAGATTTTTTAACATGCTCTCGTTTTGGTTCTTAACTAGCTTAACCTACCCTAACGGCAGCCTCGTATCGGATCTTGGAGAAGCACATCTAAATATGGCGGCTAGAAATGATACCAAAAGGCCCAATATAAGTCCTCTCGTAAACGTGTTCCCGGTATATAGGTATTTGAAAATAGATTCATACCACATCATTTACTTGTTAAAAACTATGCATCATATATAAACTTTGCATGTTCTTTACCTTAACTTTCACCCGCCATAAACTCATTGAATTTGCGGACCGAGAGTTTGTCGATGAATCGTTTAGCTCTATCGTGTATGATAGAATAATTCATACGCACATTTCTTATTTAATGTGTGCGAGAAACTTTCAGTGGTCCCACAAAAGTGTCAAAAAATTACTTTATGCCAGTTCGTTACTTATACTCGTGATATTGCAATACAAGTTATTGAATAACCTAAAGAATTTAAATATATTTGCTTACACAAAGAAACATGCGGACAGTATATCGTATATTTCGGGGATATTTATGTCTATATCCCAACTTGATGGGACATGATTATGCATAATATTAGAATGTTATCACCATTAGACTGCGCCAAAGTTCTGCTCTATCCTTTTAAAACTTGTAAAACAAAATGACGCGTATGTTTTTATTAACATCATTCTACAACTACAAACAAAATATTGTAATGTTTTGAGAGGCTTGGATTTTATTAAAAATAGCGTTCTCTGTTGAATGACGACACCATTAGTTGCTTGCTTGTTATGTTATAATGTGTTTTTCATGACATGCCTTTTAAACTATTATGATGGTTTTCCATACAAAGAACACACATATTGTTTCATGCACGAAATAGATTAGGAATAACACAATCATTGTTAATTATTTGTACATTAATATGAAATGCATTTGTGGATAACTTGTAAAGATTTGGCAAGTGCAACAACACACCATAAGATCGGTAGACTATTTAGAACGTTACAGATTATACTAGGTTTTACTGGAAATAAGTGTTGTTTTTTTTACAAAGGACTCCAAAGGGATGCAACATCACGATTCGGCTCTTTCCATTTGATGGGGATGGAGACAATGTCAAGTGTTATTGGCAGTCATTACCCCTGAAGGATAGCCCTCAGTCACATTCAACCCTCAATTCGGTTTGTATATATTTTTATCAGAATTGTTGTTTTTCAAAATGTTCTACGGCTTTTACAGACTGAACCCTATGTTTAAGTAATTTTTCGATTCTAGAATATTGCGTAGTAATTCGGTTTAACTTTCTGACATTTAGTAACTCTTTTGTGCTTAAAAATCGATTTATGAAGCCACAGTTCTAAAGCAATCACATCATTATACGGAGGGTAAATGTTCCAAATACTTATATCATATACACAATCAAGTATTATTTTTCCACAATGCTTTTTTGCGTTAAACTATTCCGTATTTATTCTTTTGATTCCACCATCACCATGGATTTATTTTATCTCCAGGAGACTTGTGAAGTAATCTTTACTGCGACATCAAATCTAATAAATATTGGAGATGTCATACCCCTTTCATTATATGCCGAGGACTACACCGATGAAGCGGTAGAGTTCGTGGGTTCTTATAGGTACATTACAGCCGGTCCTTTTTGTCGGACCCCTATAAAGGTATTATATATAGTTCATTTGTTATCATGTATTGTAAGCATCAATAGGTAAACTTTAACTTTTTGCAAAGTGCAATTACAAGTCTGGCATTACCTAGTTATTAATGAATTAAACTTTTTATACGTGCAGTTGTTAAAAAAGATACGGTTGTTTACTAAACATCAAGTTTTGCCTTGTTTATAATTATTTAAATTATTTTTATGATGCAAATTATTGGCGTTGTATTGGTTTATTTTACATCTCCTCAGTTAATGGTTACAATTGGAAATGCAATTCCGTGTCACACGGATAGACCAGTATTCGATAAAGAATTGACACTTCCGCTAAATTACAAGCACTCGTATGAGGCCGCCGATCTCGCCAAAACATACGATAAACTTCTGCCTTTCGGAACGGACAACCTAAACGACAAGTAAGCAAGTCAAACACAACTGTGTTTTCCCCTTTGCATGAACCATGCAGCAAAGATTATAGTCATATTGTAATTTTCTTTATTGTCATTCTTCTGTGTACTTTGAACTATATTTAATCAGAATAATCGACGAATAATTTAAATTTGCTTTTGCGTATTTCAGGATTCTAACATCTGGCCCTAAGTACATGATATTTACCACGAAACGTAATTTCACAGTAATAACCGAAGGCACGTGGAAAGACATCCATGACCTTGGCATGAAGGGCATTCACCAAGCCTGCGGAATGGCGTACTCAGATCAAGGGTAATTTTCCGACCTGCTTGTCAATAATATTTTTAAATAGTGTCACATTTCTCCTTTTATTAAAATACAGAATACAATAAATGCGCTAAAGGTAATAAGCGCAATCGATATAATTTGAAAATGATTTAAGTTTCAGACATACAGCTTGAAAATAATAAATGATGAGTTTATTTTAATTGGGATGGTATCATTGTCTAAAGCCATATATGTATAGAAATCATGAAACCTAAATCATAAATTAAATATTTAATTAATTAACGTGAGTTAAATTTTCAGTATCCCGGGGGAAAGCCGTTGTTCGGTGCTGCTTATGTTTGGTAAAAGATTTCAATATTGGTTGTTCACGCATTTGTGTTCGTTTTCGTTTGCGGTTAAATATGATTCGATTGTTATAAGTATTTGCCTGTTAAACGTTGTTATTGATATTGTAGCTTTTTTTGTTTAATAAACAAAATTTACATGAATTGTGTATATTTGTATATGTATATTTATATTAATATATGTATTTATTTATAACCTGCTATACTACATTAATCACAGAGCCCGACGAGTGCAAAGCAGCTATAAACCCATGTGGAAAAGATGGCGTCTGCGACAATTACTTCGAGCATTTCACATGCAGGTATCCTGACATCAACCTAACTGAACATCAGTTCAAGAATGGAGATTGCCACTATGGTACATACTTCCTATATCCTTTATCTAGCATACCGATCCTCAATTGAATGTAATTGAAAATGGAAATCTAAAGCAGGATTACACGATGGCGCGATGTCATGACTTGGCTAAGACGATAAACCCTTTGCATGCTGGGAAATTTGTCGTCTGCTAAAATGTCGTCTGCTGAATTTCTAAAATTAGCATTTTCTTTGATTTTGTTTCAAAGAATACTATCAGAATAGCAAACAGTTTGGATCCTGATGAGACGCCACGTTCTGTGGCGTCTCATCTGGATCCAAACTGTTTGCAAAGGCCTTTAAAATGCGGTTCCCGCACTGAAAGGGTTAAAAACCTCAATGATAAATCGGTATCGAGTAATATCATCTTTATCGCATCTTAAAGTGTGATTTTTGACTTGGATACGTTAACGAAATTGCAATACTACTGATGTTGATGTTATTTATGTTAGTTTATCTCTAAAAAGCAAATGTTTTTCATTGTCCTGTTTGTGGTTATATCAATATTGTTTACACCTAGCATTACTAATAAACAATTGCTAATGATAACAGTCGTAATCAAATATGTTTTCCAAAAGACTGGTATTTGTTGTTGTGATATGAAATACCATGAACAGATTCGGAACATTCATTAAATAAATTTGAATTGTATTTGTCTGATAACAATTCAATAAAAAACCAGAAAAGACGTATAATATATTAACGAAAACTTTTTTTCAGGAATATTAGTTTGGGCAGGAAATGACAAGACATTATTAAAAATTGGACTTCCGGTTGGACTGTCTCTTCTTCTTCTGCTCGTTATCATCATCACTACTTGCATATTGAGGCATTACTGGAAAGAGAAAATGCAGACTGATATATCGGACAAAGATACACCCGTACGAAAAATCGCGAATAAGTCCCTTGATTTTTGAAATGATAAAATTTAATCCATAACTTTTTATACATGAATTGTTTCATATGAATGCAGAATATGTGTTGTGAAAGGTTTGCAAAAAGACATCTCTATCAAAGTCTTCGAAAAAAAATGTGTGCTGAAATATTTGTAGAATCGCATGCATGGTATTATGCATTTGATGTATAGACACAATTTTATACATATAATCTGCGAATAGTTGCTTTTATGATATATATCAATACAATCTGAACTTATTGATATTGTGTTTGATAGATTTAATACTTAACAATTTTTTTAACAATGTTGAACTGTATGTGTACATAGTATTTTGTCGTAACTATAACAATATGACAACCTTTTGCAATGCAATTAAAGACCTCGTCGTTGGATGAGGTGTTACAGGATGCATCATGATTTCTGCAAATCTGGATTAAAACAGTTATTATAGTAAACAAAATGTGTCTATCATATTCATAGAAATTACAAGAACACTTATTTCAAAAACTAAAATACTTAGTTATATCTGTCAGTGAGTACAAGTGTTTGATATCGTCCGGTTTTTATTTTAAGTTAATTTTGAACACAACGCTTTGTGGCGAGAGCGCTTCAATGGGTCTAGTGATAATACTAATATGCACATTAATTAATTCTAATTATTCATTACCTGGACATTTAGAATGACTATTTCTTATTTATTGAGGTGCATTCATACACAATCGGAATGAAAGACGCTGCAGTTAAGAAAACATGGCGAATCAGATCATGTGGTGAGCTTGTAAAGCATTCATATCATGAAACGAAACAAACACTTTCAAATGGTGTTTTATAATAACCAACGTTCTGTGCTTTAACATTATACCTTCATTCAGGGGATGATGCAATACTTATCTATCTAATGTTCTCGTTGACCAGGACGTGGACATCGGTCCGGACTCTTCAAAATCTTAAAATAACCATTTATTGAACTGCTCAAAAGTTGTTTTTTGAGGTGTCATACTGTTGTTGTTTTTTAACGATTTAAGTGACGATACTTTTTCGTATCCAATGCGCTTCTCAATATGAAAAAATGTGAATGTAATATACTTTTGTGGATTTGTGGTGTTATTTTTTTTAAGCACACAACATATAAATGTACGTGTGTTAAGTCGTAGATTAAAAAGGAACCACGCAGCACGCATATTTGTGAATATTTATTGTAATTTATCGACAAACAACATGATTCAAAGTCAATATTTTCCACCTATAATCTATTTATAAATCAATCTTTGCGCAATAAACCTTGGCAATCAATCAGAATAGCCAATCAATTGCAAACACACCCAAATGGTAAGCATTCAATGTTGAGAATTAGTCGTTTTTGCACTTGTTTTTTGTATCCATTGAATAATTCATTAAGTTTTGGTATGACGCATTTAAGTTATAGGTGTTGTACGCAATTGATGTAAGCATGTTTCAGCCGCTGGCTCTGGACTATGCGATGCTTAAAACAGTTTTAAAAGCGTGTTCTAGCAATTGCACAAATATACTTATTTTGACAAAAGAAGTGAAATTTATTGTTATTACAATAACATTCTCCAAGAGTGATATATAATGTACAACATTGCACATGGACGAATATTTGTATTCCGTATTTTCAACCAGAATTCGGACATCTTGAAAAGATCTTGAGAAAGCACTCCAAGTCGCAATCCTCCATGTACATTTTCTATATTTGATTAAGAAATATGCGGCAGCTTTAATGCAATTTTGTTGTACATAAAATTTGCTAAGTTTTTGGTAATTTGCTATAGCAAACTTTTCTTGATAGAAAAATGAAATACAATGTAGATAACGGGGTCAGACTTTGTATGTCTTGAACAACACGACTCTTCGACAGTTAATAATGTGTTTTTAGTCAACGTTTACAAAGGTATACATTTACAATGTCAATACTCCGTCTGAATGCATGTTTAAAGAGTCGTCTCCTTACCATCTCAGGATGATGCAAAGCTTAATAGATCTTTATTTGTATGATAAAATACGATGAAATTTATCCAACCAGAAACGAGGTACGTTCACTGACCATGTTTTCTTTGGGTGATTTCAATTCAGAAGCTTACAATTCTGTGTATTCGGATTCCAACGGTTTAATCGTATAAAGTTGCTTCTTATCAATATTCGTTTCTTTTATATTGGTGCATTAGATGCTGCCATAGATAATACATCTGTCGTTTTATGCGCCAATAATTGTATTAACAATACATAAACTTGATTCCGCTGGGTGTTTCCTTAAGGTAAGAAGTCTGTGTTTTTTACTGAATTGCCATGTAGACGTAACACACTTTTGATTTAATTATACATTTTCAAAACACGCGTTCTTTACAGTCATTTTCGACTATATATGGCGAGAAACGTGGTGGGGGTAACGTTTTAGCAAAAATGGTTTGATGGTAGTAAAGCGACGTTTATGTGAGGATTATTACTTATTGCATGTTAAAAAAGCGTAAATATATGTTGGAAGTTGTTGTTTAAATTACACCTAAATAGATATTGATATAAACAGTACTTCCTCGGATTTACAAATTCACGATTTGCCTCATCGAACATATTGCTACATATCGCATTATTTTAATTACATCAATATATATGACATTTCCATGTAATTTTTCTTAGCACATATTCCAAAATATTGTTATTTACGATAATATCGAAGCGTAGCGTGCACTATTTCGGATTTTAAAATCCCACGAAATTCGCTTTAACATAGCTTATACTAATAAGGCTTGTTGATTTTGTAATAATCCCAAAATATAATTGCTAAAATTGTTAGTTTGAAGCTACAAACAAACAAGAAACAACCATTCTATTACAAACGACTTGATGTACAACCCTTATGCCCGCCTCCGACGTTTTGTATGGTATATGCGATGTATGACCTGCTAATGGTGTAGAGACATAAATGCAACTTTGTCCCTGGTACTATACACTCTGTATAATTACAATACAAGTCGACATTGTTCACACTATATGCAATACAATGTCAGACAGCATTTATTTGAAACATGCGTACAAACTGTGAAGTTCAAACAGATCTACTGAGCCTCGTTGATCTGGTCCGGACCAAATCCAAATATTTCCGGGCAAACAAAAGTTATCTAGGAGCAGTAATGTTGAAAAGTAAGTGTTCATATATTGCATCTATGTATTTTATAAAATTGAACATGGAAAACTTCTGAGAAAGCGTGATTTATATATATATTATAATAGTGAAGCTATATAAATATTTATATCCGTTCGGCAAGTCAACGATTGTCTCTACGATACAAATAGTCATAAAATATAATAAATGCTTAAAACAAGGAGGGATCGACGTCCTGAAAAGTACATGTCAAAACATTATTGGTTTTGTGATAAGAGTTGTGGAGTCGTGTAACGGAATCCTAGTAATTGTCCCCCACCAATATAGTGGGGGACATATTGTTGTGCCCTGCCTGTTGGTTTGTTTGTTGGTTTGTTTGTGCAAACTTTAACATTTGCAATTACTTTAGCAATATTGAAAATAGCAATTTCATATTTGGCATGCATGTGTATCTCATTGAGCTGTACATTTTGAGTGGTGAAAGGTCAAGGTCATCCTTCAAGATCAAAGGTCAAATATATGGGTCAAAATCGCTCATTCAATGCACACTTGCAATATTGAAGATAGCAACTTGATATTTGACATGCATGTGCATCTCGTGAAGCTGCACATTTTGAGTGGTGAAAGGTCAAGGTCTTCCTTCAAGGTCAAAGGTCAAATATATGGGGACATAGTGGTTCCCAAACACATCCCTTTTTTCATCAATTATCTTATATGCTTAGTGTTATAGGTATTCGATATTCCAACAATACGCATTTAATATGATGGTCACTTTATTTTATATTAACTGGTTCTGATTATAACATAATCATCATATTTTTAATGCTTTTAAGCTTTCAGAACGTCAAAAAAGAGACACGTTGCTGTTTTTATGTCTAAGTTATATCAATAACATACATATGATGATAAACAGGGCAGACAGATCTCGACCTGTGCGATCAGACACACTTTTTATAAACTTTGAATGGGTAGTGTTCATTTGACATTTTCTATTTGAAAAGCTATAACATAATGTTGAAAAATGAATTGCGTCTAAGATTATGCAAAAGCGAACAACTTCAGTGCCTTCAGCGCTTTGATAAGGAGTTTGAGGGATTTCACATGGAAAACATCGATGGTTATTTACTATTGCTTTTATGGTAAAATCAATATTCATGCGTAGTGATGCATATAACAGTGTTTTGCTGCCTGAGATACTTCGATAAATAATACATCTGTCAATTTATGGAGCAAAGATTTGTATAAGAGCTTTATAAATTGATTCTATTTGGTTTTCCTCTTTAACGTGAGAAGATAGCATCATTGCCAAATTTCCATTACCACTTAACGATAATGTCGCTTTCTTTCATACATGCGTTTATTATTCTATACGACAAAGATAACTCATGTTAAGCATTTACCCTGATAATCATATGTTTATATTTTAAATCTATCATTACGTATATTGTTTGTTTATGTAATTGCGTGCAGTACAATATAGTGATCACTTCTAGTTCACATCCTCTACTCCTGTGTTTATGGAAAATGATCTTGTGTATATACAATTTAGGACAATACATGAAATACAGCATTAAATATATAGAAAAATTAAAAAAAATAATATAAAGATACATTCTTGACCGCTAGTTTTTTAAATTTAAATTGATTAAACAATGGCTTTAAAATAGAAGACAAATATAAAAAAGAATACTCTGCATAACACACGTGAAAGCTGGCGTTAATTAATTGTTGATTGATGTGGATCCCAACATGGAGCAGTCAACGCAAAGTATCGTGGTTTAAACCGATTTAAACACATACCAATTTTCACGTTTAGCCCATATTAATTTGTAAAGAAAATAAATGACCCACTTAACAATATCAACATTGCATAGAAAGACACGAATAAACCCACATAGACAACATGAACATTACACAGAAGACACAAAGATACTTAATATGAGTACTTTTACAGTCACGGCATTGGAAAGGTCAATGTTAAGAAACATTTGGGGGCTAAATAAATTATTTTAAACTCATCTGTTTGTCCTTTTCAGTTCATATAAGCACAGCAGTATCGTCCGCTATGACGCCCTAGCTTTGCGACATTTCAATGGCAGTTTAAGTGTGCTTAAAATAACGGAGGGTTTGGAAACCTCATAAGGTATCGTTTACATGTTTTGCATTTGTTAAAAACAACGTTTACATTTTAAAAGGGACAGGGTGCTTTCTTTTGTAAGACCCTGTAAAATGTTGTCAATGACTTTGCATAAGGCAATAGTACTTCCTCGGCTGGGCATCCATACAGTTTGATTCTCCATGAATACATGTTTATGGTGGTTATGTTAATTTAGTAAAACTTCATATTTGCAATATTTAAAAAAAATATGACCATAGTAAAAACTAACAAGGAGAACTTTCAATCATAACGATTATTCATAGTTCTTCGGGTTGTACAAATGACGAGTTTGTTTAATATTGTATTAGTCGAACAATTTATTTTATACTCATTTGAATATTTACAAATAACGAATTGAACGACAAAAAGTTTCCTGAATATTTAAACTTACAGTCAATTTCAACTTGTCGTTTATGTCAGTTGATCGTGAAAACAAAACTAAAATATACAGCTATATGTTTTGTGTTTTGTCAAAACTTTGAAGTTGACAAGTCAAGTCTTTGACAATTAACGTAGATAACATTATGAAAAACGCCCCTCAATACGAATGTCTTATTGAGATGCTACAAGTCACCGATATGTCTGTCTAATGTATGGGCAATCACACAGCATCAGATATACACCATTGCTAGGTTTTGTTAGGTGGTTTATGTCTAACGAAACAATTTTTAATCTTTCGAGCTCTTTATAGCGATACATTTGTGTGATTGTGAATGTTCTTTTATACTTGAAGTGAACAGATAACTAAAATATTGTGGTTCTCCTTGTCTTTACGTACGCAAAGACCCCTTTCAATATTATCGAGAGTTGCGGGATGCAAACTATTGTATTCTTTGTGAGGACATAATCTGTATTTAACAAATCCTTTGATATGGTGCTTAACATAATTCAAATAACACCAATCATATTGTTTTTACAATGAAACATACACAATTGTATTAAACATATGTATCTTTAAAAAAATAAATTATTAGCATAATATATTGTCAATATTCGTTTTAATAGCTGCATACGTTTAACGAACTAATCAGCTTGAATGTTAGTTAATTTGTATCTGTCGTGTACAAACTTGAAATCGGTTATGAATGGAAAGTCCTCAATCAAAAGTATTAACAGCATTTGTAACGGTTTAATGCTTATTATTCGAATACAGGTCTCACTTACATAGCGATTTTCACCCTACGCTAAGATGGTATAAACCCTGATTTGTCCATTTCTTTCCGCAATAGATTAAGCTTACATAAGAACCTCTTTTGATTGAACAAATATACATTTTTTCAAATCATATTTTTTATTGATAATTTATTTTTTTTTAAAGAATATTCCATACATTTTCGCTTTGTTTTTGCAGTTAATTCAATGTTTTACATTTTGTTTAACAGAAAACCTTTTTATAAGTTAACGATGTAGTTAAATATATATATATATATATATATATATATATATATATATATATATATATATATATATATATATATATATATATATATACAATTCAACTAAAGATTAAGTCAAATGTTACATTTAAATGTGGACACCTTTATCATCAGTGTATATAATTGTGATATTTGGTTACTTCAAGTTTTTTATCATGCCGGATTGTTTTTGAAGCTTATTTTGTTTGTATTGATTTGCGAGTTGGACTAGAGAGCCTTGTGTGCGGCATGGTCAATTGTCTATTTACTGGTATAGTTTCTAGTACGTTTTTTTGTTGGCAATAATCCATGGAATTTATCAGCGAAACACTTATTTTGTTACCCAGATAAATATAATATCCTTATTTATTGTAAACGACTGATAAGTAAGACAAACTGTGCGAGAGTAACTGGGACACATCTTGTTAGCCTTGTACTAAACAACCGAAACGCTGTTCAATTTAACGTGTGACAGCTTGAACCTTGTACCTCTATTTCGTTCTCATATTAGGAATGGTTATAATTTAATATCACAACTATCAAAATACAAAGTTCTATCAACGCTTAATCTAGTACGGACTAAGGTTTGTGTGATGAAGGATTTTATGATAAAATATTGCACGTTCTATTATTTGGTATTTATATCGTTTAAAAATGGCAAAACTAGAACCTATTAAATATTATTTTAAAGCGGATTTTGTCAGTTGTTCCCATATTGAGAAAAAAATTATTCAAAGATCAATACATCTTATCTATTTACATGAACGAAGTTTTTATTAAGTTTTCTCGATGACATATCAATTTAGTCTTACTTGTCATTTATTACATTTAATTTTATCACAATAGGTATGACAACATGTTTATGTTTAAGAGTAAAAAAATGATTTTTTTATTTTTGTATTGAAACCAGATGAAAGTTTTTATCTTTAATAAAATTGCAGAGTATACCTGAACATTCTTAGCCGTGTTCCCATTGCTAAACAATCATATATACGCATTAAAAGAATCATGTTTATAAAAACAACTTCTGAAGACAAGTGCGCTTGATACAATTTCACCTATTAAGCTATTAAACATATGTTATAATTTTATTAATACCAATATTTCTGAAACGATGCTTTAATAGTATACGTGTATTATATATTACTGCGTAAATCGTAAAGTGTATGGCTGAAGTATTTGAATTGTATTTCGCAAACTAAGTTTTAATCATCATGAAAGTGGTTTCAAAAATAGTGGTTGTAGTTTGGCTTCATTTTGGGTCGTGGCCCTTAGCACTTTGACTCAGGCGTCCAAAAACCAGAACAGTTTTTAGTTCTTTTTTAAGTTGTTTTCAATCCAAAAACGGTCAGTGTTACCGATATATATTTAAAATCGTCTCTTTTTTAGGACAAATCTCACATCATTCTTGAAAAAGTGATAAAACATTGTACTTGTGACAATTTCAACAATGTTTTCTCATCCAAAACTTGTTGCATAAACTAGTGAAACTTATTGTAAAAAAGTTATAATGTATATTTTTCTTAAGATGTGTTTACTGCACCAATGATCGTTATATATTTAAAGTACTAAAGATGGTTTTATTTTGTGCATCATATCGTGTTTGTGATCAGAATCAAAGCCCGTAGTATGTCAGCATGTGTGTAGACCTGCCAAATAAACTACTGAATAATTTAAGTCAGGTAAATATACACTTTAACCCCCCCCCCCCCCAAAAAAAAAAAAAAAAACGTGTAAGAAAAGGTATTTTAACTTATCCTGGTAGGGTAAAAGGTACTTTATAACTTATCAAACGTTTTTTAAAGTCATACTTCCGTAAAGTTTTTTTTTTCAAGATGGCCACTAAGATGGACGCCGACGATGCCTATTAATTATTATAACTATGTTACTATACTCTCAAATTTGATGATTATGGTGTCTCTACCTAGTTGTCGGGAGGGCAAAGAACACAATAAGATCATCAGACATAATATTAGTTTGTTATGTTACACAGAAATCCAACAAGGCGTCCAAAGTTGCAACCGATACAAAACAAAGGACCACTAGTCCATAACTTTTCACTTAAATGTGTTAATTTTTCTGTCAAACGCAAGAGTTTGGGTGACAAGGAAATTAAATTTTTAATCTCTCTATGCTGTTTAATAGTCGTTAAATCCAATTCATGACATTCAGCTGTCCACTAACCTCACATAATACATATGATACACATAAACCTTTGCCCATAATATTTGGCTGAGAGTGTTACATTGTACAGTCCTCCTTTTCGGTACCAACCTCTTGTGAATAGTTTCGATCGACACAGTTTTCAGTTTGGCAAGGTCCACATAAAGTAGTGTAGGTGACGCCATAGTGCATGCACTGTATTGAGAGGATTAACGTCCTACAGAACAGTAACACTGGAATATTTTCAATAGTTCTGCAGTGTTTTTTTTTGTTTTGGGTCATTATTTAAAACTAATTGTTCGTTGCCTTGGTTCTATACCAATTTAGTCGGTTTCATATTATTTGCTACCCCCACCCAAACAACGAGTCGATACTATACGCGATGGCTATAGAATACTGTTGCATTTTATGTTTGGGGAAGTACGTCTGGAGTGACAAATGTTCCGGCAGTAGCCACTTTCTTTACGAAATAAAAGTGGTGATTCTAAGGAATCATTATACTTACCACCAAACAGATCCACTATCAAGCATCCACTGTTGCTATTACAATGTAATTGTCTGCACCCCCTGGTGAAAGAACTACTTAAAATCCCTTTTGAATGGGAGCTTTGCTTATCAGAGCAATCGTGCATGTCTTGTTGTTGTCACGAAACAAAAAGCCCTCCTTTTGCATGAGCACCTGTTGCTTTGTTATAACTCACAATATGGTTCCGTTTTTCCTCGTCTCTGGTGTGTGTTGTTTTTGATAGCAGGACGCCTTCGTTCGAACACCTCTGTTGCTTGTCCGTAATGCCTGCATAAGACTCGGCTATTGCGTTATACAAGTTTCCCTTTTCTAAGGTAAACGATAGAGCAAGCTACCACCATCAAGCAGGAATACAGTTCAGCATAACCTCACTTGATGCGTTTGCAGCATGATCTTGAATTGCCTGAGCGATCTGAAGCTAGGCTGCATTATAAATTATGTTCCTGGCTTCAAAGAGGAAAGGGATATTGGGGCTCAGTTCATACGACAATACGTCTTCATGGGAAACATCACCCTTTTTAGACACCACCAAGAAACGTTTGAATAGAAGGGCAAAGACCAATAGCACCGTCGTAAGCAATCTCGACAGCGGAGCTATTCACAGGAGTTGTGGCTCTTATTTTTCTTGAAAAATATAAGCAAAGGCCAATTTTCCTATTACATCTCTTATAATTGTGCTCTCAACTGCCGCAAATGCATGGGTATTTGCATCTTATAAGCCGTTATCCCATGAGCAATGTTTCTCAAAGTAAGATCAGCTGTGTAGGGTAAGCTGGTTGTAATCTGTGTCTTCATTGTCCCGAGATCAGACTCATCTCTTTGGATGCGCACCTCAAAAAAGTCTTTGTGTTCAGGACTTGAAGCATAGGTCAGGTCTGTAAATTCCTGCATCGGACTGTTGGGCCCGGATGTAACAGGTTCAGATAGGGGTCAAAGATATTTGAATTTCTTAGGTCATTACACTGCCACGAGTTAAACCACCTGTGCTCTTAAGAGACCTTATCAATGTTTGCTCAATGACAAGATAACAAGCCCATCAATGATTGCTCATAAACGTACGGGTGCGTTTCTTCCATGATTATCATATGCCCATCTAGTTATAAGCAGATCGCAGGTAATTAAAGTGCCCAGGTGCAGCAAAGACGTTTAGACAATCGGACAGTACCACTTAGGATATGTCTATAGTCAGTATATATAGTAAGTATATGAGTTGTATATAGTCCGTTTCATAACATAGCAGATGGTAAATAAAAGCTATTACATTTTCAATTATCTTGTACCACCGAAGCGAGACGTTAACAAATACAAGTTGCAAAATTGCATTTATTGTTCAAATAAATAGAACGTCCGATTCCCGAATAATAATATATTTATATTGACAGACAAAAGTCAAATACATTTAAGCAAAATAGTCTTTGCATTTTGTGAACATTCACTGTTTATTGCACTTACCACTTAGTCCACCATGCCTTTCGGTTATAATTTTAAACATCTTTATACCTAAGACATCTAGGCCAAGATATTTGGAATGTAAAATTGTATTCAAATACTTCTTCTTTTTTCCACATTGAAGAAGCTTAGCGACAGTTTGTTTCCCTATAAACGTTAGTTTAATATAAATATAAATTACATATAATACAAAGTTCTAAATCTTAATTCATAGGCCTATATGCCTAAAGTTAAGATTATGTATATGTGATGTAGGAAAGTTGATTTATACAAAGTGTTTCCCGGTAGTTAAAATGGGTTATAACCCTTCGTCACACAGTAAAATGTAGACATATAATGTTAAATTAATCTTCTATAAAACGACAAGGCCCTGAAGTGTTATATAGGGTTAAAATTTTGCATCGGTCGAGGAGGGTATTTGCTCTATATAAACTTTTATACCTGTACAAAGCAAAAAAAAAAATTAAAGTGCAAGTCCTACAACCTTGATATTGGGAGTAAGACTTAACATAATGGTTCTCTTCAAGGTTCGTTAAATAGATTTCGCTATGGTAAAAACTGACCGTGCACAAAGGGTAACTTCATTTAAATTGACCGTTATTGTCTTTTCATAACCGCAAGACCCAACGCTTTAATATTTGACAATGAACATTGGATCACTTCAATCAATAAATTAAATTCAATTCAATCAATATCGGGCATGGTTCGGGATTGGTAATGAAAAGTTCTAAATAACTTCATAGGATTTTATAACGGCCAGTGCCGTACCTGTTTGAAACCATGCCCACAACTTATTGGTTATTGACATCAGATAGTTGTCTTGTACAAAATATGTTCACAGAATAAACTCCATGAGGTTGAAACTGACCAACGTACTATTACAGGCTTAATTAGAACAATAGCTAAAACAATCTCTTACAACAATAGCTAGTTGAGCGGACTAGGGATATTATCCGTCTTGCTAAATACATGTCGACGAAAATGACAAATACAATGTGTAAGCGTTTGTGCTTTATGCGTTTATAAATTATGTACATGTAAATTACCTTTGAGGTAAAACAAGCTGTAGTGTTTTTGTGTGTTTATTAATACGCTTTGCTTTTTTGCGTAGTATACGTAAGCGTCGTTTCTACATTATGCTAAAAGTACTGATTAAAAAGGAGCTTCCACATTGATTATAAGATTTGACGACACATTATAACTGTACAAATGACAATAATATTACTTTGATTATAAGTAGAAATTCAAACAACATTTTAATGAACTTAAAAATAATCAGATCGGCTTTATGTGTGAGTTATTAATCAGCAATAATTTATTGAGATTTCAATTGCAATGACCGATATATAAATTGATATATATTTGAGTTGCTTTTAATGAAATCCGTGTTTCTTTGATCTCGTGTAAACATTGTTTGAGCTTACAGGTTTAATAAGTACTATCACTGTCGTTGACTCCATTGAAGCAGATATTAGGTTTGATAACTTGTAACCTTTATGCCCCGTTTCACTTTCCAAAATAAACAAGCAGAGACTTCATAAATCAAACAGATTGGACACACAAAATAATCATACATAAAGAACAGTACAGTCGATCTCGAGGACCAGGGAACTATTTAATTTGGGTAGTCAGTCCTAAAATAGTCCGCAAATTAAAATATCTTAAAGAAAATTATTATATAAAACTTTTCGATTTAATTAACTCATTTTTATCAAAAGGATATGATGTTGACGTACTTAAAAAAACACATTCTTGCTGGTTTTCGATTCACGAAATCTTTTTTTTTTTTAAATTTAGAATTATTAATGGAATGACCATTTTATATGTTTGATTCTAAAATGTTCAATAAACATAGCTTGTGTTTAATGGTAATTCGATTTTACAGTACTGCCCCTTTAATATGTTTATTGTTTTTATTTTACAGTACAGCTCCTTTAATTATATTGGATTTTTTTAACCATCGTATTACCGCTTCTTTATAACGTCATCCGATCCATTTTCACTATTTTGGGCTACATGCATAGGTCATCGGGTTTATATCGTTAAACTTTATTAATATTTTCTCTCTGGTGGGCGTTTCTTGTTTGATTTTTTTTAAGCAGTCGAATAAACAACCAAGCTATGTTATATTGATCTTTTACACCAAGTATTGCTGCTTCTTCCTGTATTTGCACGATGATGATCTGACATATTAACTATATGATGCTATATTCATACATATTTTTCTAAAAAGAGGGATATAGTTGACACTTGTTCGTAATTTCATTTCATCGTTCCTCAAAGAGCTGTAACTCTGTTGCTATGGTCGCCTGCCTACAACTGAGTAACTAAATGGTAATTAAATTGTATGCGTTTGTATTCCCTTTTATTATTGTTTAATCTAAGTTGCAATGCTATGAGATTAAATTGTATTTACACTTATATGTATCATGAATATTGCTGGGCCAAGTGTGAGGTTGAGCGCTCTAAAAAACAATGCTTTGCATTGACCGTTCCAAGGCGGTGACCCCAGCTTTATTCTTCTATGTGTGTATGTTGTTTCGTATTGTGCTGTTTCGTACTGTTTGGGCAATTGGTCACTTGCCTTAAATAAAGGACCAACTTTGTTTATAATGATTATGCAATTCACTTCATTATACTTTAATGTTTAATCTTAGTTTGAAATATTTTGTAAATGTTGTGCAATTTTATGGTATGTAATAATTTTAACATACTAATGCAACTCAAACGTGAGGCCTTAAATTAATTGTATCACTGTACGTTGTATAACCTTACTGTTAATATAGCTCTTTACAGCAATGCAATTGTGTTGCTTTAATTAAATAATGTTATTATATTCCACCTTCCTCTCAACGTTTCCAGTTTATGTTATTTAATTTAAGTTGTTATATCTGTACATTGTAATAAAAGTGTACGCGTAGAACATAGAAAGCATGTTCCTGTTACATTTCTGGGATGATCTCTATTTGACCACAGTTATATATATATTGTTTTACAAAATACACAATTATCAAATGGATAAGCCGGATATTTAAAGCACACTTTCCTGACTAAATGTGAGTCGCGTAAGTTTTCAAACAAAAGACAACATTTCAAACCGCTGAATGAAGTCTTCAGTGTATAGTTCCTGTCAACCAATACTAATACTAATCAATTGCTATTATTTTGGTTACAATAATAGCGCAAACCTTTTTTTGTTGAACATACGACGATGCTTCAAAAATCAGTAATGTTAAAGAGACCTTTTATTAAATCAGTAATGTGAATACAAACATTCGCCAGTTATTTAAATTTTAACAAATTCCTTACAGAACTATAAAAAAACGAAACAAATTCGTGGGTGAAATTATGAAATTATTAGCTATTGATCTTTTTTAACCACGATTTTGTTCTGATTGGCACATCAGAATACAACTCAGACCAATTCATCAAGATAGTTATATACCATATATAACAACAATTTATTATCTAAAATTCGGTATAAAGTGTTTTGTGCTACCGAAATACTTTATGTTAAGGTAATAATAAGTCATTTTCATCATCCGATATATATAACAAGGTATCCTTTTAAGTAAGTATTCGGTCTGTACGTTTTCTGTTCAAAATGTGTAGTTTATTAAATATATGGTACAGTACAATTGGTATTCTTACTAGAGCGTCTATCGATATCTGGAATAGAACATTCTGTGTAGTTACGGTGGGGACATGTTTCCAAGCAAGTGCGTTGGTATTCAGTGGTGCGATAATGGAGAAGCTATACTCAATAACGATATGAAGTTTCCAGCGTTTAGACCCGTAATATGGAAGAACTACACTGGCTCAGGTCAACCGCGTCGACCATGAAGACTCTCAGACCTGGTTAGGACTGCCCTGGTCGAAACGATCTACAAAATAAAGGCGATCAGTGCCGTCATTACCTATCACTGAACAGTATCGATTTGTGTATGATTTGAATTGGGCTTCCATACGTGACAAATCTTATATTATTACCATAATTAGAACAGTTCTCATATTAGAATAATTGTTTTGAAGTGGTTAAATAGTTTCACAAATTTTACTCCTGTATATTCTTATTGTTTTGTAGACTAGGTTTACAAAGAAAAACAAAATAAGATTAGATGGTAATAAATATTATAATAATTAGTAAAGTGGTGAACATAATCTACGACTGTATTGTGGATTAGGATGAAATGAAACAATAATACTAATTTTTACAACATAAATTGTGTGTTAAACATGAGGTTAAACTTTATAGTGAACATTAATTGGCAGCAATACATAAGCATGTTTATAAATATCACATGTACTTATTACTGTTTAGTGATACATACTAAAATCATAAATTCAGATCACAAAATAGTAGAAAAGCAAATGGAGTAAATATAAACATAACGATATATAGATATTTTTTAATTATAAAGTGTAAAAAACAAATGAGTTTGCAAAGGAAATCCTATATCTGTTTTACTGTATGTACCAATCCTTCAGAGGTGTAAAATAGGATATAGTGCAATTTATTTGTAAATATAAATAAATATATACAAATATAAAGTTATTTAATTTATTAGTATTAATTATTATTTATCTAATATTGATTTTTTTATAAATAGATTGCTTACAATAATGTTAATTATATATATATATATATATATATATATATATATATATATATATATATATATATATATATATATATATATATATAAAGTAAGTGCATTTTCAACATACATTAATTTGTTGTCTCATTTTGCTTTTATATCCAGGAATTTACGATGCTTATCTTCTTTTATACTAGATCTCATAGTTATACTATCCTTGCAAGCAAGCATCGAATGTCATTTTCCTTCCACGGTTATGTTTGTTAAAAGGGCCAAAGCGAAGCATACAATGATCTGTTTTTCCAGTTTGCTTGTATATATATATCTTGGTTTACTATTTGGGGGAGAGTATTGTTACATGAAATGTTACTAATCTTCTCTTAAATGTACCTCTCGATGTTGCTTGTTTTATATAACTTGTTTCGTTTTCGCTAAACAGGGCAACTATAGAAAACGATATAGTACTTTAACTGTTAAACCAGTTGTAGAACTTCCATATGTTATTTTTCTGTCTGAAGATTCTATCCCCGGGGTCGACACATATTGTGTCTTATACTAGCCTTTTTATTAAGTACCATTTATACTTAATATCTCGGCAGTGTACATAACATGGTTACATTTAAAGCCAACTAATATTACACAGTATTATTTTCTTATTCTTAAGCCTTACTCATATAAAACAATTACGATAATGATATGCTAATATTCACAGCGCAGGGCATACTGAAATTTTAGTTCATTTTAAAATATGAAATTTGAAAAATTACTACAATGTGCAATATTTGCAAATTTTATTATTTTTCAATTGAATTATTGTTAATATAATTATCTTAATAAGAAACACATACAGAGCACTGCTTATTACCATATATTAGCTGAGTTAGCCCTTTTGTTGAATGTTTAACCCGCCATATTTCGAATTTCATACAAATGCCTTTAAAGCAATCGACTACAATTTACTTCTTCTATACTGTTAAGGATGATATCTATGCTAAGGTTGTCTGTCAAAGTAGTCAGTATTTTTTAATGTGTGTGTGTGTATATTAAATATTTTTTTGTTTCTTCCGTTTTTATATGGAGATTATGCATATTGCGTTTCAATTATGTACCTGCTTTTAGATTTAACTGAAATCAACTTGATCATGCTTCTTTTCTCTTAATATTATATTTTTAATGCAGAAGAAACCATGGCTAGAAGAAAGGATTACAAGTATTTCAATATTTAAAAGATACAAATTGTGACATATTTTGCATTCAAGATGGAGATTTTATTTGCGATCAATATTAAGCTTTTTGCTCAGAATGGGAGCTGAATGTTACGTGAGTAATTCCTAATCGTTCCGCGGTATAGCAATTTTTCTTACAAAGAAACGTGAATACAAAGTACATCACATTTATAATGATGACAATGGACACTTAATTCTGCTAGATTTAAATCTCGGAGAAACCAGATGAACAATTGTTATTATTACCTGATGTCTTATATAAATGATAATTCATTATTTTTTGCTATTTCCTCGTCGGAAAAGAAATTTGCAATGTTTTAAACTGTTACCGGTGAATATCGAACTGTTGACCGGTCAACAGTTTGAACTGTTGCCCGCTGAAATAATGACGTCATTTTGTCGAAAAAATGACGTCATTTTACAGTTAAACAGTCAAAATTATTTATTTTATCGATTACTGTTGTGTGTAAATAAAAAGTTAGTTTGCTGTTATTTCTATGTTGGAAATTTGATCAGGTAATAAAATACTTATTTCATGGATGCTTGGTGAACAGTCAAAACTGTTGTCCCTCGGTATCAGGGCTGACATTTGGAACTGTTGCCCTCGGCCTCGGGCAACAGTACCAAAGTCATCCCTGATACCTTGGGAAACAGTTTTTACTGTTCACCGCGCATCCATGAAATAAGTGTATACTATTTGTTTACCAAACACTTATATCCCACACTGTTTAAATAATATTTTCCAGAACATTAATTTGACTTGTAATGATTATTTTTCTTGATCGGTGGGACTTCAATTTAGTTTGCGCTCATCTCTGGATTACAATAGTTATAAAACTGTAAATAATAAAATTATATAACTGCAAGAACAACGCCCATGAAGCGTTTTGAATGACGTTATAGTTTAGATCCATTCAGAGCTTACTTTCCTGTTACGATATACACGGAGACGAACCAACCCCTAACAGCAATCTAGGCTAGATTTTTTCCTTTTATCACCGCTTGTATTACCATCATTCTCCGATGTAAACAGTCTACCCAGCTTCCAATCGGATCACTCAACAGTAATAATATCGTTACAATTTACTAAATTTAAACATGGCAAAAGTATGTGGAAGCATAATACAAGTATGTAAGGTGATATTATCTACTTTAATACATTTAATGAAATAATAGTCAAAATAACACAGCAATACATGGTTTTAGTTAATTATTTTGATAACATTTCTAAAAAATAAAAGACCAGAACATACAATTCACGAAACCACGATCAACTTTGTCTCGATATATTTCTTTTGGAAATAAGGGAAAAAGCTATATCTTACAGCTCATATTGAAAGAATTTGACTAACAATCATTAAGAGCAACTTAATCACGAAATCGAAGAACTAGAAAAAAAACTCTTACAGAAGATAATTTAATAACCTACATGATGAAAAAATATAAGGGTACATAATGAGGTCGAGAGCTGAAATGGTTCAAAATGGTGAAAACTCCTCAAAACGTTTTTTTTACCTTGAAAAATACCACACAAACTATGGCCGACTTAATAAAAATGGAGTTGCATAAGATAACCAATTCGACATTTTTAACAGAAACAACCTTATTCTATAAAACACTATACCAGTCTCAAAATTAAAACATAAACGATGACGATTTAAATACTCATGTCAATGAGATAGAAATACCCAAAATTTCAAGTTAACAAATTTATAACATTGATGGAGGAATCACATTTCAACAGACTTCTGTTGTTAAAAAATGGCAAATACTAAAAGCCCAGGTTCATCCGGTTTTACAATTGTCTTTTTTAAGGTAATGTGGCAAAATATTTGCACCTTATTTACAAGAGCTCTCTATAAGGCTTAAATTAGTGAAAATGTTTACCCGTTACTCAAACACAAGTTACTATTATCTGCATTCCAAAAGGTAAGAAACCTAAACAATTTTTACAACAATGGCGTTACTTAATAACGTAACTAAATATTGTTTATAAAATTGAATCTGGATGAATTGCTTACAGATTGAAGCAAAAAATAGGTGCATAAATAAGCAATGACCAAACAGGATTTATCAAGGGTAGGTTCCTATGAGAAAACACCAGACTCTTTAATTATATACTTAATTATACAGATGCAAACGATATCCCGGGGGTTCTTTTACTAAGAGATTTTGAAAAGCACATCTTTGACTCTTACTCAAGAGCTTTTGTTTATCGCAATTTATCATAGTCCAATTTCGGATCCTGTCATAATAAAATGGTTTAATGTATCGTATAAAGACGTAGTGCGGGTTTTACCAGATGTTACTCTGTTTAACGTGTTTGCGGACAAGGGGGTCCACTCAGTTGCTACATTTTCATACGTAGCGCTAAAATATTGTCAATTAAATAAAGGTCAAATCTTGAGATTAAGGGAATTAAAAGTAATGTTATAGAATACGAATTGCCACAATTTGCCGACGACACTTCTATCATCGTGGATGACTCTACAGCATCTCTCCACGAAACTCTAAATGTTTTGTCATGCTTAACACACTACTCAGGATTAAAGATTAATTTTAACACAACAAAAGTAGTCTGGATTGGTACAAATACGTTCTGCTCGTAAAGCATTAAATGAATGTTAAGTTGGAACCAACACACAACAATTGATATACTTGGCTTAACATTTCATATTTATCTTTAAAAAGTATAGAACTTCATTATGTTGAAAAAATATTTAAAATTAAAGTCTTATTAAAAAACTGGTAAATACAGTTTTTAACACCGATTGGTAGAATTCTTTTGAGTAAAAGTTAAGCATTACCGGTTTTAGATCATCTATTTTTTAGAATGGCAAATCCCGTATTAGCAAAACTATTGTTATAAAAGAATATACCGAAGGAGGTTTAAAGATGCTTTTTTTCTTTTGTAAACGATTTGAAGTGCTCGTGGATCCGTGTAATGGTCATTGAGAAGGGCAAATAGATAAATATTGTACCATAATATAATCAATTTTCAAAATTATTAAACTGTGTCAGTCACTATCCTGAAAACTTAATTAACAATATTCAAAATGAAATTTGAAAAGATACGTTACAATCATGACCTTTGTAGAAAAGAACTAGTTATTAATAACATCAGCTTTTGTTTCAAAATCCATTATTATATAACGGCGAGATAACATTCGGTATCTAAAGTATAGTTTTGAAATCATACTTAAGAAAAAAGCGTTTATCTTGTGGGGAACTTTATGACAAATACTGACAGTGTAACCTTTTTTTAGCTTTGTTTAGTACTTCCATCCAATCGTATTATTTTTCTTTGAATTATTAATGCAGGAAAAATACATTGAGCTTAGAAGCTCTAATGCAACCGGCTGAATGCAGCCTTTTATTCCCAATAGCCTACGGTCCATCTTAGAAAAAAACAAAGGGTACAGAACATATATATGATACAAATACCAAACACGACTCTTTGCCAATGTGTAGAGAAAAATTGTCAAATATTTTCAAGTAAATCAAAATAAATAATTGTATTCCCATGTTCAGTACTTGTGATACGTGACTTTAGAACTGCTTATTGTGAATAATTTCATTATTAGAGTATTATATTCTAAAAGCTATTGATTGTAAAATATATATTAAATGTTTTATTATATGCATTTATTGCTTGCAAACTAGTACGATGTGAAGAAGGATGGTCCCCACCCTCACACACATATTGATGAGAAAAATAAAGTTCATTGAACGGAACGACAAAACAACAAAATAAAAGCAAACAAAAATAATGTATTTGTATCGGTTATACGTTTATACACAATGCAAAAACGAAAGTTAAAAACACCGTGGTATTACCAAAATGTCTTGATAAAAATTCAACCAAGGCTACACAGCTTTATCAGCGTGTGCGGATATTCAAATGTTTGCATTAGTAATATTAAAAAAGTGATGTCGACAATTGAGTTAAAACATAATAAGTAATTGATTTTATATATTTTTCTCATGTTATATATCTTTAAATCAAGTGTGCTTATTCCAGCAATACAAACAATAAATAACTAGTCTCCAGTGGAATGTCTGGTTTAAAAGAAGTCATGAGCAATTTAAAGTTAATAATACAAATTAATGTTATGACACGACTTTTCTGCAGTTAACAGTTTTATACTGACTCAAATACAGAATATTTTGCGTCGTGTTAATCTCTAGAGTTTGACAAATGCAACAATCCCACCAATCCATGTGTTACGGATGGTGTCTGTGGTAACTCGTTTGAACATTATACCTGCACCCATGACTACATAAAACCTCAAGAATTTTAGCAGAAATTATCATTCTGGTAATTGTTTAAGCCGTATTATATTGTAATAGTGACATATGGAAGGATAAAGTGTGAAGCAATTGAAATAAAAAATTAAAATAGTTTATCATATAAAGACGCAAAAGTCTACAAAACGTTTTTGCAGATAAAAAAAACATTGCATGTTTTAGCTTTTCTCAGCCGGATATGTTAAAGTATGATCCATGCTTTTATGTTTTTGATGCGCGTTTCATTCCATTGACATTGAACACTGCGAATTATTTATATTATCAGGACTATATTTGCAACCGATAAAATTTGTCTCTCTCACTCAAAACTTGTCAGTATTTGAAATAATTAGCATTTTGTGGGAATATTACTTATATTACTAAAATATCTCTATCTCTATCTCTCGGTTAATGTGCTGGGCCCCTCTGGGACATTGTCGCACAATTGTGAACTATGTTCACGTGTGAAGGGAAGAACAATGGTTAAAAGCCGGATAAAAACATTTTGCTCCAGAGTTATATGCACAGCTCCTCCATCCTAGTCTTGAAGACATCTATGGTAAGGGAAATGACCACCTGTTCTGGGAGACCATTCCAGAGGCGTATTCCAGTTAGGAAGAAGAAAAACTGGTAGGCATTGACGGTGGTAAATGGCATTATGAAGCGGTTTGCATGGCCTCTGGTGTGCACTCCTGCTGAAATGAGTACACTTCTGGAATCGATGTCCACCAGGTTGTTTACGATCCTGTACATCATGACCACTTTTGCCGTTTGGCGTCTGGATTCGAGCGTTGGCCAACCGAGCTTGTTCATCATTGCAGTGACACTGCTGGTGTATCGGTAGTCGCCTGTGCAGAAGCGGGCATTTCTTCGTTGGACAGACTCCAATTTGTTGATGTTGGATCGGGTTTTGGAATCCCAAACAGATGCCGCATACTCAAGCTGGGGTCTTACAAGAGATGTGTATGCGTTTGCCTTGATGTCTGTAGGGCAGGTTGCCAGATTTCTACGAAGGAAGACTGATGTTGAGTTTGCCTTTTTAGCGGTGATGTCTATATGGCTGTTCCACGTGAGTTTACTGTCTATGGTCACATCAAGGTATTTGGCTTTATCTGTCTGTTTAAGTGTTTGGCCATGGATGTTGTATGAGCCAGGTGTGATGTTCCGCTTGTTGGTAATACGGATCATTTCGCACTTGTCCGGATTAAAGTCCATTAATCACTCCCGCTCTCATACTTGTAACTGGTCGAGGTCATCTTGAAGTGCCTTAGTGTCATCTGCCGATCTTATGGTCCTGTATAGTAGACAGTCATCGGCGAAAAGGCGTGCAGTTGATGAGACTCTACCTGGAAGGTCATTTATGTAGACCAAGAACAGGAGAGGCCCGAGGACGGTACCCTGAGGCACTCCAGATGTAACAGGGGTTGGTGCAGATACCTTTCCGTCAAGTACAACTTGCTGCTGTCTATCCGATAGGAAGCTGTTAATCCACCCCAGAGTCTTGCCGCGCACACCATAGTGGTGCAACTTTGTTGAAAGACGTGGGTGGGCCACCTTGTCGAATGCTTTAGAAAAATCAAGTAGTATCCCGTCAATCTGTTGCTTGTTACTCAACCCTGCTGCGAGATCATGTACTATGTTGATGAGTTGTGACTCGCATGATCTCCTCTTCCGGAATCCGTGCTGTGCATCGGAGAGAAGCTTGTTTTCATCCAAGAACTTCATCAAGTGGCTGTGAACAATGTGTTCCATGGTCTTACAGTACATAGAGGTAAGTGACACAGGACGATAGTTGGAAGCTTGGGTCTTGTCTTCTTTCTTGAAAAGTGGAGTGACATTTGCATGTTTCCAATCAGTAGGGACTTGGCACTGATAATGAGACGCTTGAAAGATGATGGTTAGTGCTGGGGCTATGACCGATGACATCTCCTTCAGGAATCTGGATGATATCTGGTCCGGTCCTGATGCTTTGTGTGGGTTTAGGGCTTCAAGTAGCTTCCTTACACCATTGACATGGATCATCAGTGGGGGGCCTCCACCGGGATATCCTGTCCGAGGTCTTGACGGTTCTCGTAGTCTTCCTTTGTGAACACTGAGGAGAACTGGTCGCTCAGGATTTCTGCTTTGGCACGGGCATCAGAATAGGTGGACCCATCTTTTTTCAGGGGAGCAACGCCTGAACTGTCGCTCTTCATGCTTTTTACATATGAGTATAGCTTCTTGTTGTTGCCTCCAGGTTCACTTATCATGTCTCTAACATACTCATTTCTGGCATTTCTACAGGCTTTCTGGTTTTCTTTCTGGATCTGTCTGTAAATATTCCATTCTGTCTGATCTTTAGATTTTCTGGCTCTTCGATATGCCCGTTTATTTCTTCGAGCTAGTTTTCTAATATTTCTATTGCACCATGGTTGGTTGAATCTTGAAGATGTTAGCTTAGAGGGTACATGCGATTCGATGACTTTCTTACATTGTTGTTTGAAGTCTGCCCATAGTGTGTTGATTGGTGAAGCGGTGCTGTGGTTTCCAACAAAGGTTTTGCTAAAGCTGTCAAGGTCTTCTTTCATGGCAGGTGTATTCGCCTTCTTCCATAAAAAGATGCGTCGTTGAACTGGTTTTTGACGTTTCTGGATCACATTTGTGTCTATGAGGACCGTATCATGGTCACTTAGGCCAGGCATGGGTAGACATCTTTCGACAAGAGTAGGGCGGTTTGTGCAGAAAATGTCAAGTGTATGTTCGTTTCTTGTTGGGAAAGTCAATAGTTGTTCACTGGCGGTATCATTAATTGTGTTAATAAATGTCTCATTGATCTGGATGGAGTACTGATGACCATAATGGTGTCTGTGGTCCAGTCTACGTCTGGGAGGTTGGCGTCTCCTCCGATCCAGATGATATTATTGCGATATTGAGAGTGGAGGTTCCTTATCTCTTGGCAAAGGTTTGATGTGTAGTCAAGATTATTGTCAGTAGGCCTATACAGGCATCCTATAATGATGGGTTTCTTTGTACTAGATGTGTTAAATGAGGCTGCAATAAATTCTGAAGTAGTACTGTTTAGGATCTCTGTACCTTCCATGTCGTGTTTGGCAATTATAGCAACTCCACCATAGGTGCTGTTTGTTCTATCTCTGCGGTAAACAAACACGTAGTTGTCTGGCAGGATCTCTCTTTCAAAAATACTTGAATTTAGCCATGTTTCGCTTGCGAGGATTATGTCTGGGTCAACCTGTTCAAGTAGTGCCCAAAATGTTTCGCGTTTGGCCCTTATGCTATGAAAGTTAATGACAAGAATTCGCAGGTTCTTCTTAGGTGTTGGTTGTCTATGGCGACTTATAGTAGGCGATGATGTGAAAAGTGGCGAGCCTAAAAGGGTACTAATGTGCGAAGAAAAGGAGGAGGATGTAGGTGTTGAGCAGTTGGACGCTTCATAATCCATAAATAGGCTAGAGTTAAATGTTGGAATGCCGCATTGACAGCAATGCTAGATGTCGTCGTTTCCATCAAGGGCATTGTAAACTCCTGATGACATTTGTAGACAATCCTTGTGGTACCAGGTAGTACAATCACTGCACTGAATCGACTTGACGGTGCGAGACCATGTGCAAGCCCTGCCGCATTCACCGCAGGCGTGGGCTTCTTAAGAGATGTAGGTCCGGGGTTTGGGTGACAATCTGATGCATTGAAAATCAACAGTGAAAACAGGGTACAGAAAGTGACCAGACATGCACTTCTTTGGTATCATCTTTAGGGCATGTTTGTTGAACGTGGAACGACTGACGTGGAGATACCAGGGTACAACACAATATGTGATGGTGATTTAGGTCTGCATGGTGTTACTATATCATACCAATTGCAACTGGTGGACAGGAGGATGATCAAAATTGACGACAGAAAAAGTACATTCATAATTGTAGTCTAGAATTCGAATGGTGCGCCGATTCGGACGGTAAACATTACGATTTTCGGTGGTGACGTCACCACTATTTGTTGGTTGGAGAAAAGTAGATAAATCGTCAAGATGGAATCAGAATTTATCGGGAGTGGTCTCGTTGAAGTGAGTAAAAAACACTTCATCTAATAAACCAAAAAGATGGTAAAGGAGAGGCCAGGAAGAAATAAGTGAAGTAATGTGTCAAAAAGGGAGTAAATAATTACCAAACAAAACACTTATTTCAATTATGAAGTACGAATGGATTATATGTAAGACTTAGTAATGCTCCTAATGGTGTAGTGACTGTTTTATTGTATTGTCAGTGTGATTCTAATCTAAAAGCATGTCTATAACAAACAACCATTCATAGAAATAAATGGCTTTCTTTCAGATAAATGATTAACATTAGTGCTTTATGACATTATAATTAAGCAAACATCTCACAAAAAGTTATGATAATATTTTTCAGATAAACATAAGTATTTATAAACCGGTAGTTTACAATCATTTTAGGCACTACACTCGATAAGGGTATAAACTGTTAAAGGATATACCGTGGGACTATTTCTGCTGCTGTAGCTACTTCTTATCGCCGTGACCATCTACCTGAAGCATAAATGGACGAAAAAGTGCAGACAGCCGATGTTGTAGACGAAACGCAGATATTGAAGGGGCGGAGAAAACTGTTGAAATGCATTAGTAAACAGCAGATGCTTTATAGTTTAGTTGTACATATGTCAAGACATGCGTCTTCAAAACAAAAATCCGTGTTTTAATGTTGATTTGACCGTCTTTTAGGCTATGGAAGTATGATAACACGTGCTATGCGCATATGCATAAATTGGTTGAAACGATGAATAACAAAACAAACAATTCAAAGAGATGTCCTTCTGTAAAAACGTATTTCAAAAACTCATTTTAGATAATTCATCATCATTACCATCACCATCATCATCATCATCATCATCTTCATCATAATCATACTCATAATCACCATTCATTGGAAGACATGTCCACTCTTTAACAGTGTCCATCCAGCTTTTCATCTGACAGCCTCGACGTCGACTTCTTTGTCATTGTCTAAGATGTTCAGGGCCGCAAACTTGTCACTTATATGTGCTTGAAATATCTCTGCTATCTTTGGTTTTCCAGTTTATCCAAGTCAAATCTAACGTGATCTACCGCGAAGGTTCTTCGTGATGTGCTTGCTCTTTATCATCAGCTTGATGGTTGTGGAAGAGCTTCCATGTGCATATATTAATAATCAATAAAAAGACATAACATGGTAATATGTTAAATATAAAATGCTAACGTCATTTCACTTGGGTCATATTTGTACAACTTTTAGCGGTATTAATATTATTTCGTTGACAACTTCATTGTATACCACGTCATTCGACGTTTAAAAACGGTTACTTTAGTATTCAAAATAAGCAGTCAAAAGACGTAAACATGTGGTTATCTTATTGTTCCATAGTTTGATAACAGCGCATACCGAAACGTAAATAAAAGGAGTATAAACAGAGGACGAATAGTAAATACTTAACAAGATCAGTTTTACAACGTATTCGTAAGATGATGTTTGTTTGATTGAATCTCTCCCGTTTTCCCATACTGTTACCCGTTTAAGTTGTCTTCTTTTGAACTGCCTATTATAAAAGACACTCTGCTATTGCATATTCGTGCGTTATTGTATGCGCCAGGCATTGAATCAGTATTTGTATTACTTACTTGAATGTGAATAATCTTTATACCAAAACACTTTTTTGTGTGTGTAACTTTAATAGTATCACTTCCCGATTGTGAGACAAAAATGCAAAATACAAAACAATTACAGTTTGATGATATAAAATTGGCGTTCTAACTACTGCTAAAAGATCAACATTTGAAAAATGTCATACTGGTGTTTGATTATCAATAACTTCACATGTTACATTTCACATCTTTTATATCCCAGGACGATTTTAAAGTAATTTTATATTGATAAACGTTGATGTGGATTGCGACGTTCGGTACACAAAAGAGGGTATATATTAATGAAAACATTGTTTGAGCTCTTCGGCTTATCAACATTGTGAATGGCGTCGTTTCCATTTAATGCGAGATTAGTTGAGACTCTAGACTCGTAAAGGTGGGTTAACAGTAACATTGTTCGTTATCACCTTTTCAAAATGAACTAGTCGGCGCAAATATATAAAAGACCAGATATATTGGCGAGTTTAACAAAAATCGTTGCACATTGAGTGTCAAACTTATTTTGGAACATATATTTCTACGTCTGTTTCATCCGACATATCGTCAAAATGCAATTCATGATATTTTTTGTGTGTATAGTTTTGGGAAACAGTTTTGCCCAGGAATTATATGGAGCAAGTGTTAATTGGAGACCAACAAGCACTGATTCCGTACGTAACCATTACATCATTTCCCAGATATGTGTTTTATTGTGATGTCTTTGAAACTATTTTTAATCTGCTAGTGTACCTTCATTGTTTTTAAACCAGATCGGCTTTTTAATTGTGATGACATTGCACTGAAGTACGTGCACGTGGCATGCTAATCGCATTCGAGGATTAGTGTGTTTTTTTTTAAATAAATGCCAGTTTTCAATAATTGGACTAAAAATAAAGTCGTATCATGAACAATGCAACTAACGCAGTGTAAACATTATTTTAGTATTTTGAGTAGATATGCGTAATATTTTAATAATAATCGTAAAACAGGATTGTTTTTTTTTATTTAGCGGTATTGCTAAAATGATCCCCTATGTTCACATGCTAGTTATATACAACAAAGGCATGAAGTAAAGATTGAAATTTTGTATTTATGCAATTATGGCCGAAGGCTTCATTCCTCTGGATTAAGTAGAATAAATTTCTAGTAAGTAATTTTAAAATAAGGTGTTCAATGTATTGAATATTTCTCGCTTCTACTTATTATATAAATAAACAAATAAAATAAAATAAATATATATTGCGGTAATAACTGTATATAACTGTGAATGAACCATTTTTATTGGGATGGGGACTTCACAGTATGTCTGCTTCATTCTGCACCGTAGCTAGGCGCACACGCCGTCGTCTCCAATAGGAATATGTCTGTCTGTTTGTCTGTCTGTCTGTCTGTTTGTATGTCTGTATATCCGGTTGTTCACGCATATCTTTCTCCATGTATATATATATATATTTATGTTAATATATATTTTTTATTTATAAATATATATGCATTTATTTATTTATTTACATTGCATAGCGCATAGTGCGGGAAGAAGATATTTGATATGAAATGCTATACATCGTAAATAAAATTAAAATTAAAATAAAGTATTGCAGTGCTTGAAACGCCGAGTACGCATTGTACGCAACAGCGATGAATTCTTGCGAATAAGAACTAAAAATATGTCGTTTGTTCTTTTTATTGGTGAAAAACCATGCTTTTTAAAATCCTTAAACAAACTTAAATTATCGAATTTAGTGCAAATAAAAACATTTTGGCACCTCACTTCTATAGAAATGACGGTGTTATTAGTAAGATCGAATATGTCAAAGTCGCGAAATTTCATACATTCCGATCTACTCGCCATTTTCATTCAAACTGGTAGTTTCGTAGGCTCGTTCCGTGTTAATTTACCCGCAATAACGAACCGGCATAATAGGGCTTTGGATCTGAAATTTCTCGCAACTTGTGTTAGAAAAATAAATTAAATGGAATATGAAATTGTTTATGAAAATTTTTCTTTTGAACAGTACATGTATGAGACGGAATTTAGTGATTGGCAATAAGAGTTTTCTGAATGTAACTCGAGCATCGAGAATTTGTGCTAAATATGACTGTCGTGTAGGGAATACGGAGTGGTAAACATATAAAAGTATTTTTTTGTATTACGAAAAAAATATGCAAACAAAACACAATTTGGTTTTGATTTCTTTGATTGTAATTCTACAGTACTATTTCGTTGAATATGACCACGTTGTACAGGTCATAATTATCAATACAGAACGGATACTTGCTAGATTTCTGAATTGATTAATTGAAACTTAAAATACAACTTTCGTTACAATGATGTAATGACATCAAAACAAAGGTCATGTATATATAAAAGGGGGCAAAGTGGGACAGGTTGCTGCATCCCTGTGTTAAGCCTTAGTCTGATAGCGATCAATGTTTATAATACAAAATTGAATTGATTGGGGTCATATATATTATCTGATACCACACTGTTACTGCCATAACCAACTTGAGCTATATCCGCTCATAAGACACATTTTTTCAACACCGAAACAACTAAAAACTACATGACAACAGCTGTACGGAATAATACGCAACTCTGTTAACTTGTCTCAATTTGAGATTCGCCTTTGCTGATATTTGCGAAAAATAAGAAAAAAGAAAGCAATCATTCTCTGTGTTACCTTTAATTTAATTCAGATAGTTATTAAAACTAAAAATGCAAAGTGTTTATGAAATCAATACGAATAATTATGATTCATGAACAAAACCCTTCGCATATTATATTTTATTTATATATAACATACTAAAAAGTGTTAGCAAACAATATTAATTTTATTAATATTATTGTAATTGTCAGTATAATCTGTTACTATTTTGTGAATCAAACAGTAAATTATTGGGGTTAAATATCCGTGTAATTAAGTGTTTTATGATTACTTTTTTCATTCCCTCATAATTTCTTATAATTCTTTATGTTGAGAAAATGTAATTGATACGCACACATACTATTGTTGCCACTTTCAATATTTTTCGTGATCAAACTAACAACTTGAGTTATTTATAAGTTTGCAGTTGTCCTGATTGTCGTGCTGATTCGACTAATAGTTCTTACTGATAAGCGAAGGGTTCAAATAACGTGTTTTTTGTTTTGTTTCCAACCATTGACGCGTATATGCTAAATACAATAATTGTGGCATTTTGAATACTCCGTATCTGTAATCTACACAAATAATGCGTGTCAGTGTTTATAGTAATATTAATACATTTAAAATATTGTCGCAAATTTTCAGATGACATAAAAAGCATTTTAAAATATGAAACCCGGCCGGTGTGTTTATTTCGAAGTTTTCACCGGACGCGTTTGAACTCGTAAGCACTACACTGAATCATGTCGAATGACGATTGTCATGCAAAAACAAAATAATTGTACCACACGCTTTAAATAAAATGTAACGAAAAACTGACAACATAACACGATATTGTTTTCAAAGTCGATGTTAAGCGTGAAGAGTTCAAACACCAATCAGTAATAACAATGGACGAGTGTCCGAATACGATGGTTTTCCGAATCACGTGACTGATTGACCAATTTGCCATATGCATTCCATGTGAAGGTCAGAGACCGTCTCAAAAGATGTTTTACTGTCAAACAGCTGTCAAAAGGCAGTTCACTTTGATTTTTGTTATGCAAAAAAAAATGAGAATTAAAGTGTTTTAAATATTAAATAATTAAATAAAGTGCTACTTGTAGAGCTGGAAGGGAGATTAACTAAATGTTGAAAACAATCCATTGGGAATTATAAGGTCCCATTTTGAAAAAAATATATACTTTTTTCCATAGAGAAAGGGGCCGAATACCGGCCCCGATGTTGAACAAAAAACACGGAAATACTGTCATTTCGTTGTCAGCCTCCATTTTGAAATATAGTCTCTCAGATCTTTCAAAATCTCAATGTAAGAGTTTGCAGGCTTAAAAAAGTATCTGCACATGGCTAACAGGCAAACCGGCAATGTCAGTAAGATGAAGTCGTCGTTTTTAATTGGTAAACATAACATGCAACCACAAAACAGTCCAGCACTTTAACCCAAACATAACAAGCACAGTGGTCATGTATGTTTAAGTACTCTCTGTTCACAAAAAGCTTTGTTGGTAGATTTGTCACTGATGGCCTGATTTTGTACAAATGATAACCCTTAATCACACAGTTCTACAGACAAATATTGAATGATGAATTTTGGTCACTGTCTTATGAACATTGAGCACTGGATTCAGTGCTTCTGCGTGATGCCGGAAAAGTACAAAAGAACCTGTAGTTTAAACACACTATTATCAGTATGGTGTTTGAGGGTCTGTAAAGTTTATTTAACAACTACTAAGTGATTAAGATAACTATGTTGACTGGAAAATGCTGATTCTTAACTCACGTCCTTATCAGGATTATTAGTCAGAAAACAATCATTCTGAAAAAAAGAAGGATAAGTATTTAGAATTCTTGGCATATATACATTTAGTAACTTAAATTAAGAAACTTTTATGCACGCGATAAAACATATCTCTAAAAAATAACTGAAATTAAGCTAAACACATACGCACACTCAGGACGCAAAAATGACTTTCTTCATCCAAACATTGGTCTCCAGAACAGCAATCCTTGTCCCTTACAGATATCACACTGAATAAAATGCCTTCCAGACTGTATCAACTGATCTTCTACCAAGGACATATGACAGCCCGTACATAAGACATTCTCATCCTCCTTTGGACCAGATGACTTCTCCTTTTACTTTTCAGATTAACTCTTCTTAGATTACTTGGCTTCTGTTTTCTTATGAGAGAAGTTGTTGTTGAGTTGTTTGAGATATTTAATTCGGGCCTTTTTCTCCAGGCATTTGAAATTAAAAATGCAACAGACGCACAATGGTTTTGAAATATGAGTCTTAACTACCCAAGCGACCCCATTTCGGTTACCGAGTATTATCCTTCTTGTTAACGATTAATGAAAACTGCATTTGTTGTTTAAAAAAAAACATGCATAACACATCACTTGAATGAAAACAACTGATTATATTAACTCACAAAATAAATGGGAATCTTTGTTGATGTTAGAGCGCAAAGCATTAGGTAACTGGTGTTATTGAAAAAATACATACCTGTAACTTTTCCAAAGTTGATTCTGCTTTCAGATGTATTGTTTTTATTTAACTGAAAGTTGAGTATGCTTGATATAAAATGAAATTATTAATTTTGCGACAATTTTGTTAAATAGCAAAAACACAATGACAGATACTTTTGCTTTAAACAACATGATGGTTCGGAACAACAAATGATTCGGAACCCCTTGCGTGACGGTAATTTGCTGAAATGTTAAATTGTGCAAGTTTGTTTATGTAAATCGAGTATTCGAAAATCATTCAAAGGTATTATATATATATATATATATATATATATATATATATATATATATATATATATATATATATATATATATATATATATATATATATATATATATATATATATATATTTATTAATTAATTAATTTATTTATTATTTATTTATTCATTTATTTATGTTTTTGTATTTATTTATTTGGTATTTATTTATATATATTTTATATATTATATTATATATATTATATATACCAACTTTATTTAAATCTTGCGTTCGTATATTCTCTCCAACAACCATTAAAACAGAAAATTAATCAAATTAACATTAGTCTATGAAATGATATTTTATATGGTTTCAACAATATATGTAATTCACGCCCTTGCATTTTATTGGAATGACTAAATGGATAGGTCGAATAATATTATTACTTCAATATTTGTTTACATTAAATGATATCCAAAAGGAGTAAAAAATATGTCTTAAAAACGAAAATTTAAAATCTACTCAGCAATATCTCAAATAATCCTGACGTTATATTGATTGACCTACAGTGCAGGGGTATGTTTTCAAATTGACAATACAATCGAGGAACATGATCATGAACAAAACAACAAGCTTAACAGGGTATGTAAATGGAACTTCTATTGAGTGAACTTAAACCTGTATATGTATGTAAAAAAATAGTAAGAAACCGGAAATGGTATGTCGAAAGATCACAGACATGGGTACTTGTACCTACAGCACAATAACGGATATCCGCACAGAAGTATCGATAGTATATATACTGCTCCATTTTAAAACGTGTTAAATTAAAAGGTTCGACTTGATGTATATCCACTTATTTTTAAACACTTTTCGCGGAACTAAGTGAGGAACAGAAAAAAGTAATTTTTCATATAAAAATGAATTCACAATGTGCAACCACATTAGCTAACCAACTACCAGTTTTGAATAAAAAGAACTCTTTCCTATTGTTATATGATCTCAAAATTATAGAAGCCCCTACAATATTTTGTTTATTTGTGTTTCAATATGATTAGGCATATAAAGGCATTCTATGCTTGTAAGGAATAACCGTATAACGAAAATTGAAATTTGAATGCAAATGCATTAACAAATACATGTATTTCAAACCGTAGCGTCTGCTCTACTAGCAAAGTTTATACATATGTTGATATAAGAAAGATTATCCGTGTTTCGTCTCGGCTAGCGATGGCATAAAGTAGTCTATAATCAGGTGTAAACGTCCGAATATACATTGTTGTAAGGCGCTTTTTAATAAAACGGACTTATATTACTTTTTTCACTGTCGTACAATATGCCCAATAAAAAATCGAATTCATGACATCGTGTTAAACTCTCAGTCTCTTTTATTCACATAAGAATATAATTAAAGCATATTTGCAAACATATTCTTTGATTTCAAAATATCATAAAATATTATTTATATTCAACGACGTACACATGAAGACTCATTTTGTCCCAGAAAAATTGAATCATCTTTTATTAATCAAAACAAAAATACGTTTAAAATGTAAGCCTCTCTGACTTAATTTTATTCAGTCGATTAACAATTGAACTAAACATAATGAAACAATTACATTACACGTGGTCTTAGACAATGTGGTGTTCACTCATGGTTGCGCATATCGTAAAAATACTTATTGTGTACTGGTTAATGAAACAAATTCGTTCACCAAAAGCAACATATAACCTAAAACATGATATAAAAACTACTTCATACAATCAAAGACAAAATTAAACAGATGCAAAGCTGATGATTAATAATTATGAGAAAAGTTAGAAACTAATTTAGATATTTTTTTTAAACGACGTCATTATGATATGCCTTTATTATATTATTTTCATTTGAACACAAGCTGGACGTTTTCAAGGTATTGCTTACTATTTTATATCCTATTATGGGACAAACATTTAACTCTATAATTTTATTTACCAACATATAAATACAAAAATGTCTGCATGTATGTGTATATAACAAGAAACTTACGTAATCAGTAAATGCTATGTTAAATTGTATTTCAGATGGTATTGTCATACCGTTTGATTTGGAAAGGAAGAGATACCATTGCTACATTAAAAGAACGGATGTGTAAAATTTTTTCTAGACCAACGTGTGAAGATAGCGTAAATGAGAAATTCCAAAAAGGCGTCCTTTCTGTCCAGGACAATCGAATCAGACCAACTATTTTTTCAGGATACAGCTGGTTGTGTATTATGGGTTGTCGTATAGCCAATCAAATAGTGGCCAACTTGTCACAGTTATATTTCACTGATGCGTCCAGTTTCCTGGAAACCGAATGGGAGTCTGGCGTTGGTACTGCTGAACTGACGTTCGATGGACACAACAAAGATAACATTATTTTAGGGTATTACAATTAAACATTATATTACGTAACACATTCTGGATATTAATAGTACTTCAAAAAACTAACCAATGAGTAAAAACAAGTTATACATCAAGAGTGTAAATGAAGAAACTAGACATGTGTCGGTCGGACACGGAATAACCCCGCTTTTCTCTTTTGCTTCTAATAATGTCAAACGTATGCGTCAAAATAGCCGACTGCAGAAATTCGCATAGTGATAATAGTGAGTTTCTAGTGTTATGCGATATAAGCCAACTTTGCTATTTTTAACCAAACTGACCATAACTCACAAACGTACCAAAATAATATGAAATGCAATTTTAGTGGCTTTCGTTAAGTCTGTTAAGTTTTATAACTTTATCAAAAATATTTTGAAAATGTATCATACTTATTTAAAAAAAAACGTTCACCATATTTTATGTTAAAAAAAATGCCCCGTAACGTCAGTTAACATTATAGTTTATGTTTGCTAAAGTTAATTACTTGACAAAAAAAAATCGCTCTTAAGCATGACACAAAAATCCAACGGACGGAGAGATTGAAAATCGGTCAATCTATCATGCTCCATCTAAAAGTGATGGCTTGATATGCTAGTGTTTGGGTTAAAACGTCATTATCTTTGAAGATTTGCTGACCAGAGTGGCTCTTTGGTGGATGGTCTAGGAGAAACTCATTTGAGCATGGCAGTGAGGAATGACACAAAGAGAGCAAATATCAGCCCTCTCGTGAACGTCTTACCCGTATACAGGTAACGGGCAAAGTGAGAGCGATAATTATGACGAACAAATATTTTTGTATTCAACTGATGTTTGGGGGATTAAAAATGATAATAATCAGATTTGAATTGTACATATTTTTGTTTTGCTTTTTATTACTTTTACTATGTAACATGTTCGCGGTTTATGTCAGTCTTAATCGTATAGGCAACAATAGTGGCTGATCTAAAACTAGTATAAATTGCACACCATGTGTCGACAATGTTATTTTCAAATATAATGAAAACAGTGCACGTAATATTGACACAGATATATGATAAAAAATAAGCGAGTAGATAGGATTCTTGTAATTGTGTATATTTTTGTCGTAAGGGTATATTAGAACAACAAAGATACTCAGTGAAATAAATCTTTAACAAAAACAGATTTTTGCAAAGTTTGCTGTTTTAGAGTGCCACTCGGTTGCAATATTACAATTCGACTGTTCCCGTTTGACGGAGATGGGGACAGAGTCACTTGCCATTGGCAGAAATACCCAGAAGAAAACAGTACTACTTCCAGCGCATTTCTTAATTCCGTATGTATATAGTACCTGCTTTATTACTGTTCATTTTATTTCTAATAAGACATTTTTGCACACTGTTGTCTTTTTATAGTAGATTATTCTATTATTCAACTAATATTGAAAAATAGTTCCTTAATAGTTTAACAACTATCGAAATATAAAGGTAGTGTTTATTTATTATTTTTTTAGAATCGGGAATGACATTTCAATAACTGCAATAAAACCGTATCTTTTATAGCATACATGCGAACTTATTTTTTCGGCAAAGCGGAGTCATTTCAAAGAAGGAGATGCGATTAATGTGTCCCTTTACGCCGAGGACTATTCAAGTTTGTTGGTTGAATTTACAGGGGCCTCAAGATACATCACTTCTGGGCCTTTTTGTAGAACGCCCATCAAGGTATCATATGTATATTATATTTCTAACAGATGGATATTTAAAACACAAACTGCTATAATCATTATTTTCTCTTTGCATTAAAACCCATACAAAACTAAAACTTCAGTAAAACTTCTAAAATATGTTAAAGAGATTTAATGATACACTCACTTATTGTTTATTTTCTGGACAACTGGACGATATGCTATTGTATGTTTGTTCTATTCAGCTTCGCGTGTTCGTTGGAAATAGTACTGCTTCATGTCAGTCTGATGGTCCGCAATTTCATCCAGAAGGAACAATGAAACCGTACTTTAAGCAATCGTATGAAATGGATTTCTTTGAAAAAGGATACTTTGTTCAGTTGCCGTTCATGACCAACAACCAAAACGACACGTGAGAAAAACAGTTTTATTTCATCTCTTATATTATTCATTGCCTGATATGTTTCCAAGTACCGTTTGAAACATGCACTTTGTTAATATGAGCCGCGTTCTTAGATAACTGGGCTTAATGCATGTGCGTAAAGTGTCGTCCCAGATTAGCCTGTGCAGTCCACAAAGGCTAATTAATGACGTCACTTTCCACTTTTATGGTATTTTTAGTTTCAAGGAAGTCCCTCCTTACCGAAAATCAAGATTAGGTGGAAAGTGTCGTCCCTGATTAGCCTGTGCGGACTGCACAGGCTAATCTGGGACGACACTTTACGCACATGCATTATGCCCAGTTTTCTCAGAACATGACACATATAAATATGCTTGTGCTTGAGTTAATCAAATAGCTCATTAAAAATCGCTTGGGCGAGTACATTTTTTGCGAAGCCAGTAAATGCAGAGAAGTATTAAACTATAGATTATACATCAATCGGTTTGGTGGGGTACATTAATCGTTTTCTCACCTGCGACATCAATTCAAGTCAAGTCAAGTCAACAGTTTATTAAAGAAACAAAGTCCTCCGGCCCAAAATACATATCATGCAATGTACAGGAATTGCAAAGTTGTGTGCTAGTGGTATTATTCAGATGTAAATGTTAGCACATGTATCTAGTCCCTTTTTCAGAATTCATAGGAACGAAAACATACACTGCAGATTTTCTACATACATATCATGTAATATATAGAAATTACAAAGTTACGTCATAGTAATATTGTACAGACATAAAGTCTCTAATCTTTTTCAGAACTCGTAAGACAGAAAAAATACACCATAGGTTTTCTACATACACACCATGTAACATAAAGAAATTGCAAAGCTATGCCACAGCAATATTGTTCAGATGCAAAAGTTAATAGATGTATGTATATCTAGTATTTTCTAGAATTTACAAGATAGAGAACATACATTGCAAATTTTCCACAAACATACCATGTAATATACAGAAATTACAACGTTGTGTCATAGCAATATTGTACAGATGTACATGTTAATACATGTATCTAGTCTCTTCTAGAATTCATAAGATAGAAAAGATACACTGCTTATTTTTTACTTACATATCATGTAATATACAGAGACTGCAAAAATGTGTCACACTATTATTGTACTGAAGTAAATGTTGATACATGTATCTAGTCTTTTATAGAATTCATAAGATAGAAAATATACACTACTAATTTTCGAATAGTTTCAAAATCATTCGTTGACAATAAGTCATAGAAGTTATTCAAGTCAGTACCACAGTTATACCAGTTGAACAGAAACTGATTTCTAATACTTGTATATTTAGTACAATGGAAAAATGCATGATATTCACAATCCACATATGTCATATTAATATTAATTTGTGAACAAACATTACACACGCGATTCTGGAAAGTAATATTCAGATGTCTGCCAGTTTCAACTTGTAGTTTATGGTTTGAACATCTTAATTTTGCATAGGCTATTTTGTGTTCAATATTCAATATTTAAGCGGGTATATACGATTTTGTCAAATATTAATGAATTTTTATAAAATGTGTACAAAATTATTATATATATATATATTTTAATATAGATTAAAATAAAAGTTAAGAAGAACATGTGTCGAAAAATGCGAAATAAGCCAGATATATTTAATTCTGAAATTGAAAACGGCTGTACAGCCGAATTCGCCAGCATGTATACCATACATGTACGATGTGAATCTAAACTTTGTTTAACTGTTTATTTGAATTCCCGCAACGATATCTATTCATACGACACACGAACACTAACTCCGATCCTTATACAAAGACGAATGCTTCGGTTATTGTAGGAAAATATGAACGTCACATTCGGCTCGGGGCGCTAATTTGTCTTTGCAGCATTTTATGAAATTCGGCTTTAAAGCGGGTATATACGATTTTGTCAAATATTAATGAATTTATATAAAATGTGTACAAAATTATTATATATATATATTTTAATATAAATTAAAATAAAAGTTAAGAAGAACATGTGTCGAAAAATGCGAAATAAGCCAGATATTTAATTCTGAAATTGAAAACGGCTGTACAGCCGAATTCGCCAGCATGTATACCATACATGTACGATGTGAATCTAAACTTAGTTTAACTGTTTATTTGAATTCCCGCAACGATATCTATTCATACGACACATGAACACTAACTCCGATCCTTATACAAAGACGAATGCTTCGGTTATTGTAGGAAAATATGTACGTCACAATCGGCTCGGGGCGCTAATTTGTCTTTGCAGCATTTTATGAAATTCGGCTTTAATGTATAATTTTTCTTTCCTATTTTATGTTATTGTAACATATTTTATCAATATATTATAATTAAACACATATAAAAAATCGTATATACCCGCTTTAATGTATAATTTTTCTTTCCTATTTTATGTTATTGTAACATATTTTATCAATATATTATAATTAAACACATATAAAAAATCGTATATACCCGCTTTAAGTAGGGTTTAAAATGACTATAATGGTGACAACGACTTGAGTTACTCACGGTGTCATGCCAGTTTTGAGTAAAACAGTCAATCAATCTATTTCTAAAAACATTGATAAACATATCACAATCACCAATTTCTTGTGATATCCACACATATCCACCGTATGTGAAAAGTATAGATTTTACTTTGGTCTCCCAACAAATTCTTCCAACATCATCTATTGATTTAAGCATAATATAACAATTTTTGTGTTGATTATTTCAGCATTTTAACATCTGGTCCAAGGTATATGATATATTCAACCGAAAGAAACATAACGCTTGTGAACATCGGGGAATGGGACCATATCAATGACACAACTATGAAGGGGATACACCAAGCGTGCGGAATGGCGTACTCAGATGACGGGTGATGTACATTTTGTTACCATTTGTTTCACTTAAAATTGGTTATTTAAAACGTCTTTCGATATGTTAAATGAAAATAAATCGATATTTTTTTTCCGCGTGCGCGAACACGCTCGCGCAGACAATTATCTGTTATATACTTCATTTTTGTAGAACCCCCGGTGAAAGTCGTTGCGGTGTGCTGATGTTATTTGGTAAACACTTATTTGTACAGACAAATTCATTTTGTCAATATCGCTAAAGAATTGAAATGTTAAATGTTATTTTTAAGTTTATATTACGGTAGATATTTGTGTTAAAAATAAGATTCATTGTTTAAAGAAATTGTAAGCTCTTGACACCAATATTATGTTACAAATAAAGTAAAGCTTTGGTTTTTGCAATTTACGTTTTGACGCATTTTGTTTTATCATGATAGAGCCAGACGAATGCAAAGCATCGACCAATCTATGTGGAAAAGGAGGCATTTGTAATAACTTCTTCGAGCATTTTACATGTACTTACCCTGATTTCAACGTTACCGAAAATATGTCGCAAAGTGGAACATGTAATACAGGTACGTTTTGTTAACAACAAAATCATACAAATAGACTATATTGAACTTTAGTAAAATAATCTTTCAAAGAATACCTGTTTGTCCGACAAAGCTTTTCATAAGTAAAACGTTTTCTACCTTTAATTATTATAACACCTGTTCAAAAATATGTCCCTTTAAAATATTAAAGAAAGGACAATAACATAGGTTATGAGACGCACTTACCGAACATGCATCTCGCTATAATAAATTGACATTTACCATACCGCAATAGCATTTAAAACAAAACACAAAAGTTGATTTGGGACAAAGTTATTGTACAAACTGAATGATTTATCAATATAATGTTGAACAGGCGTGACAACAGAGAAAGGGAATGACGGTCTGAAAATCGGGCTCCCCGTAGGTCTATTTCTTCTCCTGCTGCTTCTTCTCATCGCAGTGACGCTGTACTTGAAGAACAAATGGTCGGAGAAGATGCGGACAAACCATGTTGGAGATGAAACGCAGATATCGGCTGTAGCAAAGAAAGTTTTTCAATAACTGAACAACAGGCGATAAATCGTTTTGAGAATAGTTAAACCTCATATGTTAAAGATACCCATTTCGTTTAAGTTGAGTAGATTTTTATTATAATCCTAACGGTGTTACCTAAGATCCACATTTAATTCTGTGTGTGAACCGTCCGAGTCTTGGTTATTTGATAAGTCAGGAAATACTAAAGCTAGGATGATGAAACTTGGTGTTTCGATCGAATCTATATGAGAATATAAACCTTATTTCTGAGAAATTTTGTATTTCTATAGTAACGGAAATAAAACCTTAAATGTATATGCTGCGATAAGTAAGAAAACTATTTAAAGGTAACTAAAACATTTTATATTGATAAAAAAGCACTAAAGCGTTTTAATAAAATTTAGTATGTACATAGAAGGCTAATTGAGGAGTGTGCACATTTGTCAGTTTCAAAGACAGATACAAATCTGGATCATGTAATAAAAACATTCATAAGACAGGATTATGAAACGTGATGCGTTGATAAAGTGTAAATATGTACATTGAAAAATAATCCAGATTTGTCAAAACAATATGTCCGTCCGTCTTAAAAATTTGAATCCAGTGCAAATTCATAAATATTAAATAACAATAGCTAGGTCAATCAAACTCAATATGATGATAGTGGGGCACATGGGTACTAGAAACGTTATTGCAGTTGAATTGTCAGAGAACAATTTTGGATACCAAAGTCTCAGAAATAAGTGAATGTAGTCTAAAATGTGCCCCTGCAATAGCTCGAAATCCTTAACAGATTATTTAAAACTCCGTATGACAGTATAGGGCTTTAGTTACAAATATGAGCAAAAATAATTTCGACATTTTGCTATTTCAACTAAGTTCTTGAGTAAGGTTAATGAAACATTAATATCCTGTTCTTACAAAACAAAATTTCGGGGACTGTGTTTCGGCTGAGACCCTGATCTTTTGCCATTTGTATTTTATGCATTTATAGTTACCTATAACATGTTTATTTTCCTCGGTGTCTGATCAGGATTTTATGTGCTATCGCAACCATTCATTTATATAACTATCAGCGTATATTCATATACTATGGGGTTTTTTTTATAAATGAAACAATTAATGCATTTTCGCGTTGCGTTTACATTTTATTTGTATGTTTTTTTTAAATGTTATTTCATATCTTGAGCAAATTTAAATGTGTACGGTGGAAGTAGATCAGCAATATCAATAAATGTCGTGTTTTCTTTATATAACAATCCCACACATGCGCACAGTTTTGAAACCAAATATCTTTACCTTAAAATTATGGAAGCGAATGCCTGATACAATACTACAATGAACACGACTTTGAAATACTTAAATAATGATTGTATCTTCGAAATCAGTTACTAATCAAGGCAAACGTGCCACAGTGACAAACGTGTTATGTGTTCCTTCTTGAAACGGAATGAATGTGTGTTAATAAATAATAATGTTATCGCATGCTCGGGTGAGCTTTTGTTTGTTATCACGATACTTATTTTTAAGGTAAATAACGACCTGACAACATATCTTATGTGCCATTATTAATTAATTGTTTGTGTTTGAAAATTCATTCCAATATGTCATTTAAGCAAACAGTCTATGCATTGGAGAAACCCGGAAGCATTAAAAAATATAATTATGTAACAATATAGTGATATACATACGTCCATGGAGATCAGTTTAGCATTTTGTCGTCATCTATCACGTAGTGCTAGTCTGTGTGAGGGTGGCAGGAATGCTTTCGGTATATTGGTGTTCTAGTATTCGCTCGATGGCACGACGTGCTTAAGCGTACCTGGAATACCTATATTTGGCTTTGGAAAATATTGTGGCATTGCGAATATTTTACTATATGTTGAACTGGACAATCTACGGTACGACGCACCGATAATGTTTTTCGCCGGTTGCAGTGGCCTTCGCGATTGCGCCTTTATAATGATCTTTTTCCGAACTAGCCAAGTGTGCGTTGAAACACGAATTGTATAAATAAATGTGAGCTTTTACGAAATAGCGTAGAATTTGGTGGTTTATCAGTTGGATATGATTGCATCAACGAGAAGCTAAATCAATAGTGAACTTGGTGTTGGTCTATCTTTGGGCAGTACTTCCGGTTGCCTCGTTGACGACGCCCCAAAATATAATAAAAAGTAACAACGAACAGTCTAGAATAAGGAAGTGTATTGGTATTTCAACCTTCTAACCTTTTATAGCCAAATAATGATGCAAAATTAATAAAAAAAATAACTCGTGCAAAATGAAAGTTATTGTAGAATGCACTTCTCTTGAATGTGATTTAATGTAGTAAGTAAATACCTTAAGGAGTCTGCCAAATAATGCTTCAGGCACAATAGCGAAGTTCTTGTCCACTGCCTTTTGGCGCATTGAGATACATTATTCTATTATTTTTGTTTTAATTAACGCATACATTATTTATAGAATACATCGACTAGTATTACAGAAATTTGTTTATCAATAATTGCATTGGTTATCTCACCTTACTTATCGATAATGTCAATGTTTTTGGTTGCATTTAAACCGAGATTGCTTTTGCCTCTCTAATACAACCGAGCGTTTTATATTACATCGCCAGTTATCAAGATCCGAACTGAAATGTTTGCCACTTCACAAACCAAAATATCGCAAATACCTAATTTCAACAGCAGAATAATCTTCCCTCCAATACTGTACACATGTTGCTTTAGCGTTCTGGATTTAATTTGACAATATATGAGAGGTAAACATACGGGCAACCAACATTGTTATCAAACAGCGACGACCAACAAGAACGAATGCAGTGTTATTGCAAGCTATCAATTCTCAAAATCTGTATGAGGCAAGTATTTCCTCGAGACCTATTGATATAAATTTAACCTAACATATACGAATTGCATACGCTGTTTTCAAATATACTTTTTTATCAAAACAATGTTGTAGTTTCTTATTGTAGTCCATATAAACATTACAACATCACTTAATCAATGGTTTCACCTGGCCTACGAAAATACTGAACAACACCAACGTTCAGAGTAAGGAACGTTTACTACTTTCCTCTTTACGCTGCAGACTGTTCGGAATCATCTGTTGAACATATGGGATCTTCAAATTACCGTTATGCTAAACAACAATTCAAGTAACTGCTTGTTTTACATTTTTCAATTTTACACAATAAATGTTTATGAGATTAAGATGCAACCACCTAATACAATATATAAGAAGGTGCAATGTTTGCAAAATTTTTAGATAACTTTAAGCATTCATGCGATACCGGCGATTCGAAACGCGGAATTGCAACACATCCCATAGAAGACCTAAAATGAAAACGACACGTATGAGTTCAATAAGTTCGTTTTTTTTCATCTCATATTTAAAAGCAATTTTTCAAACCTAGTTTTACCCTTGTTTATGTTTAGCGTTTTATGGTATAAATTGTCATGTAATATATGCAATTGGTTGCTAGTCTTAATACAGATTTATTTATTCGCATAATCAGCATTACATGCTTTTGGCAAAATAAATCATGTGATAAAAACATATACACAGTAAAATAAAGGTTGGCTATACAGAGAATAATTGTATGCAATATTGATTATTATTATCCCCAAGCTTTTTGAAAAGCGTGGGGATATTGTGGTTATCTCCGCCGTCCGTCTGTCCGTCTGTCCGTCCTGGCCACTATCTCCTCCTACACTATAAGCACTAGAACCATGAAACTTACACACATGGTAGCTATTAGCATATGTGCGACCCTGTACTATTTGGAATTGTGATCTGACCCCTGGGTCAAAAGTTATAGGGTTTGGGGCGGGGCCGGGTCAGAGATTTTATCAATTTTTTTAGGTTATTTTACTATAATTTCTTCATTTCTACACCGATTGTCTTCAAATTGATACCGAACCTCTCTTATGACAATACGGTCAATCTCAACTATGCATGGCCCCATTACCAACCCTGGGGCGCCCCGCCCAAATAGGCCACGCCCACCCAAAATTGCAGTTTTACTATAATTTCTTCATTTCTACACCGATTCACTTCAAATTGATACTAAACCTTTCTTATGACAATACGGTCAATCTCAGCTATGCATGGCCCCATTACCAACCCTGTGGCGACCCGCCACATAAGCCACGCCCACCCAAAATTGCCTTTTGCTATAATTTCTTCATTTCTACACCGATTTACTTCAAATTGATACTGAACCTCTCTTATGACATTACGGTCAATCTCAACTATGTATGGCCCCATTTATGATGGGAAGGAATTTAGAACAACAGAAGAATCAATGATATATGTTCGTTTTAACATTGCAAAATATATAAATTTCGATACTTTACGGATAAGTTTTACAGACTTTGTTCAAATAATTGTTTCGAAATATTTCGAAATATTTCAATGTGTTAAATGACAGCCTAATGTTGAACTTTACCCTTTACTCTCTATAATTTGGACAAATACAAAGAAAATGAAATTCAGATTCAATCATATCAGATGTACACACTTTACACTTACGATCATTAATGTTAATATTATTAAATCTTCCTCTTTCTATATCTAAATGATCTGAACACAATCGGAATCTACTCATCGCAATTCTATGCTTTTCATTATCTAAACAATTCAAGTAGGTTTCAAAACAAAATTCTTTTTTAAAATTGATATAGTATTTTAGCTTACTTTGAGACTGTATATATTCAAATCAAGTTTGAATGTAAACATCACGGACTCTTTGTTTTAGCATACAAATATAATCGATTTCGTGATACGGTTGCAACCATAAATTACTATAACTAAGATCATCAAGTAGTTTTAACAGCATTTGGCCAGCACAGCTTTCTATCAATATTCATGCATGCATCGTCAGTAGTTTATGTATTTAAAACTCTATTTATCAAAGTATTCGGTGATCTTATGATTTAACACCAATAGTTAAGAGCTCGTTCTTTACAAATGACAGACAAAATGGGAAGCGACCGAGTCACCTAGTACAGCAGCATTAGATGTTTATTGACGAACCCCAAGTATTTGTTTACAGAATTTTAAATGCAATTTATCAACCTCGGGCATATCGTAAATTCCACAGACTTCGCAGCCATACGTGATAATTGGTGCTACCATTGAGTCAAACAGTTACACTTTAGTTTTAATATCTAATTTGATTCTACTAAATATTGAAATAAGGTCACTATATGTTTTGAGAGCCGCTCATTTAGTGATTCAACTGCACGTTTAAATGAGCCGTTATAGAACAATGTTATACCTAGGTACGTAAAAACATCTAATTTTTCAATTTTGTCGCCGTTGAGTTCCCATTCGTGAATATTTCTATATTTATACTTTTGAAAAATACATAGCTTAGTTTTCCCGACATTTACCTTGAGACCCCACTTCTTAGAATATTCATTTATACAATTTAATTGGTATTGTAGACTATGGGGATCAGTTGAAAAATTGCAATGTCATCGGCAAACATTAACATAAAAATAGATAACATATCAACATCATTAGTACATAGGTTTGTAGAACTCAAATGATCAACAATATCATTGATAAACATAATAAACAAAAGAGGTGACAAAGGCTCACCTTGTTTGACTCCTAATAATTCTGAGTATGACATTAAATTTGGATAATTTATACAATATTGCAAATATGGATTTCAGCATAATAAGCATTTTACAGCTGATACCTGAGTTTACAAGTTTAATCCATAGGGCATCATGAATGACCGTATCAAATGCCTTTTCATAGTCTACAAAGGCACAATATAGTTTTAAATTATTTGCTAACACCTTTTGAATAGTACTGTGTAGAATAAAATACAGTCAGACGTACTACGATTATTTCTAAAACCAAATTGACATTCATTTAAAATTGATTCGTTATCGCACCAACCATTAAGACGGTTGCGCAGCGTTAAAGAAAATATTTTAGCCACAATATTGACTAAAGTTATCCCTCTTTAGTTTGCCGGATTAGATTTATCACCCTTTTTGAACAATGGGAACATTGAGCCTTTAGTCCAGGACTCAGGATATACGCAGTTATAAAATAAGTAATTGAATGTTTTTACTAAGAATGGGGCTATAAATTCTTTACAATCAATGAAAAAGTCCGCAACGTTACCGTCCGAATCAGCGCTTTTATTTCGGGACATCGAATATATCGTTTTAATAATTTCATCGGTCGTAGATGCATCATCAAGCGAGTCAATATTTATGCCGTCAGCTGAATCTGAATAATTGTAATTTTCAAAACAGTTTTCGTTTGGCGTTGCAGACATTTGTTTAAAGTAATTTAAAAAAATCATTTACATTTATATTGGCTTGATTTTTATTACCGCCTTTGAATTTTTTAATGTTTTTCCAAAATTTTCGGGAATCGGATCTTCTCATATCTTTCAGACGATGTTGCTCTATGTTATTAAAATTATATTTAGCTTTTCTCTTGCAAACACAGTATTACCGCCTAGCTTCTAAAAAATTTTAACGCGTTGTATCGTTTGGCTGGTTATAGAATAATTGTTTCGATCTATAAAATATATCGTTAGCTTGTTAACAAGCAGCGTTAAACCAATGCGACCTATCCGAATTAATCACATATTTACCTTTATTCATACGTAAGCGTCGTTTACCGTGGACACTAAATGATATCCGATAAATTAAAGTCTCTATAACGCTCAAAATCAACGAGAATTTCGTTAAGTATTTCGCAAAATAAAGTTAACACCTTAACAATCAGTGTTCCTTATAGCAATAGCCAAAATTTCAACGCTAGATGTGGTATGATTACATAGATTTTTGTAGATACCGAATCTCGTTTTTATTTATTTGTGGCCACAATTAATTCCAATATATATCTAATCATACGACACACGAACACCATTTTAGTGTTCATGTGTCGTATGAATAGATATGCAAAACAATAATAAAAACGAGAATTTTGTATCTACAAACATCTATTTTACAAGACCACATCTGACGTTGAAATTTCGACAATTGCCATAAGGAACACTGATTTTTAATTGGTTAAGTTTATTGTACGAACAATTGTATGAAATGTTCGTTGATTTTGAATAGTAATGTTACTTTAAAGACGACAGGTCATTAATACACGAATCCAAATCCAGAGAACCGTAAGCCAACGACTGTGAAAGTAGGTCAAAATTGTGAGATTCGTTTTGTAATAAATTAAATAAGGTATCTTGACTACTACTCGCTGTGTTCCAATTGATACGATCATATGTATTGTTTAAAGATGCATCGTTATTAAATAGTTTTAATGAACATTCAATTGCACAGTGATCCGAAAATTCACTTAGTTCATGAATCTTCATGTCAACAAATTTGTCATAAAATTCATAGTTAGAAATAACATAGTCAACAACACTCGCTCCTACAATATTTCTGCGTAAATTATAACAAGTGAATAATCCCGGCTCAAGGCGTCCGTTAAAAATACAAACACTGCATTCTTTGCATAGAGTTAACAACCTATTCCCAAACCGGTTTGTAATGACACCATGTGATTTGCGAATTGGTAGATCATTATAATCAAAATCATCGGCGGGCATGTTTACATAACGGTTCAAATTAGTATGTTCTGATAAGTCACTCTTTTCGCCCACGCGCAAGTTTAAATCGCCCATTATAACAACATCACCAAGCGTTTTATAGTATGATATGCGTTCAGAAATGAAAGTTAAAAAGCCAGAGTCAAATGAAGGCGAATTGTTATACTTCTAACTAAAGAGTCTTCTTGTGGGATGTAGCAGTGTAACAAATATACATCATTATCACAGCCAAACCACATGTATTATGTTATATCAATTCGACGTTAGCTGAATAAATATTTAGTAAACAACAAGACCAACACTATTAGCTTTTTTGTTAAATTTGGGCCTAGCACATTCGAAATGATCAAAACCTTCCAATGTTATGTGTCCACTAGAAGAATGCCATGTTTCACACAGAAGAACAATGTCAAAGTCATTTATATAGCATGAAAAGTCAGGGTCACACAATTTTGGGAATAAACCTTGAATGTTCCAAACAAGAAATTTAAGCGGCTTCCGTTGCTGATCCTAGCTCGGAACGTGTGGTCGGCGCGGCGCACTGTTATTGGTTTGCCTGCTTGCATTTTGATGCTGGGTATCGAAGCGTCGTGGCGACAGTTCGGGTGCAAGGCCTGTTGGGAGTTTGTCCACTGTTCATGTTGCATAATCAATGTGGAGTTTGTCTTGTACCAACGATGCACGTTTACCTTCTGACCTTGGTCCTCTTTTTGTTTTTGGATTTATGATTTGCACCCTGTTTGTTGGCTGACATTGTCGAAAATATCAACACCACGCAGTAAATGTAATCCGATAAAAGTAATTGTGGATTTGAACAGGTATACACAGGTAAACACATCGATTGATCAATGACGATCACCAAAAACCACGAACACGTATAGTTTACTTATAGCATTGGCCAATAACGAGGACAAGAAAGTCACAAAGACACAAAGGAGACACGAGAAAATCACAACTTTTTAACTCAATTATCCTTTTTGGGGAATTCGAGAGATATCCTTCGTAAGTAGATTGCACACTCAACACACAGACTAAGAAATTTTGTTTTGAACTCGTACTTATACAGTTGAAGTACGCAAACATAATCAAATTTTTATAGAGCTCACAAATGTGCGGCCATCTTCATCTCGCGCATGCGCAAACGGTATGACATTACTACGAATTAGCATGTAGAAATTATAATACTACTTATCAATTCTTGATATAAAAATAGCATATTCGTTAAGTTGTTTTTTGTTTATTTATATGCTTGTTAAGTTAACAAAATGTTATATGTAAATATGAACGTGTAAATAGAAATATGTTATGAACGCTATTAAATAGGTGAGATGATCAAGAAAGGAAATTAAAGTCGAAACATCGGACATTGCAGTGACGCTCTATCTGTAAGACAGACGGACGTATAAGATGCAGAATTTCAATTTGGTGGTGGAGACGCAGACATCGGCCAAGGCGGAAAAATAACTTAAGACAGACTTCGTTAAATCATAAATTTCTCCTAATTTCACAAATATGACATAGCTATATATGTATTGCTTTTTTAATTATTAATTATAATCAAAATTGTGTTTGTGACAAGAAAAGTTTGGAACTTTTATAATAATATAAACGTACTAAGGTGAGTTCAACTAGTTAATATTAAACACAGTTTATTACTATTGAAATAATAAAGTATATGCTCAAGGTGAACAGTTAGAGTGGTTAAAAACCAAATTCTTTACATTGACAGTTACACATAGGTGAACTCAGTTTGAATCCTTTTTTACGTTTAGCATCATTTGCGTTTTAATATTGGTTGCATGGGGCCTATAATACTGTCAACATGTATAATATTAGAAATCTAAATATCTGTGTATAAAGAATTAATATACGATGTCAACATATGTGAAATACAACTTCTTTACTAAACGATAACTGTACAAAGTATCGCAGACAACGCACTGATCGCTGTGAAAACGTCGTTGATGCCAGTTAATGATCCGTACAAGTACTGCACCAATTATAGAAGACTGTAGAATATCGATCATAATTTATATTAAAATAATAATAACAACGTATGTAATACTTATTTAAGTTATTTTTCATCGGGGGCATTGTTACGATAATTCACTCACAATAGAGTATAATTCTGCTAATCGTATTGCATAAGAGTGGTTCAAATGTAGTTTTTTTAATTTAATATATTGTCTTAAATCTTAAATCAATCTATAAGGCGAATATAGTATTGCGAAATACAAGACTCCAATGGTTTTCGTAAGACGCGGTAAACGACTCAACCTTGAGGTATTTGTAGCGTGTGTTTCGTAGAAATCATGAAGTCTACGTTATCCACGCGGGAATTAAAAACAATTTAAGAATTGCTTGCCACTGTTATTACGTGATATTCCGCAGAAGTTAATGCGCTTAGGCACCATAAATAGTTTGAAACGCTTATACTATAAGTGCTCGTGGTATATTTTTAATGTATTTGTAGCTATGCACATGGACATACTACATGGGTGCGTATACCACACAAAACTATAAACGACCCCTTTAAATGCACCATAGGTATCAAACAAGGGGAAAAACGCATCATCTTAATTTTTAACACATTTGTTAATGGGTTGTCTCTCTTTCTGAGGAACAGGGTTGTATAGGAATTTTTAAAAGACAAAATTTGTCCATTATTATTTGCATGCAAACGATGTTCCTTCACATTTCCTCAATTTCTGAATTAATCAAAGATGTTTAGGTAAAATTGTGTGTAAATGACTGTATGACATTTGGCGAGTGTGGACGAAATCCACTTAATGTGTATTATTTCACAAAGTAAATAATTAGTATAAAATTGTAAAAATGCCAACTCTTTGGTATCCACTCTTTATTTATTCTTTATTGAAGGTTTAGACAACAGGATAACTGTTACAGTTTGACTTCTGGTGTTAAAACATTTGCATATAAATTATATTTTATGCAACTTGCAGCTCTATCAAAAAATAGGAAATGTTGAATAACTTATAGAAACGGTTTAACAACGAATACATGATAATAAATAGTAAAATGGGTATGACATTCATAACTTAACCCAGAAAATATGTATATGTTACATGTTTCTGTTGTGTTTAACATTTTGCTAAATTTAGATGGTATGTCTATACATTTACATTTAATTGAAATCGATAGACTTAGCGGTGTCATTAGATAGGAACCTTACTGTGTTTTATTAACAATGTTGAAACATATTTGTAGTGAGCAAAAATATTAAAAAACATATTTTTTATTGGTTCATATTAATATGGCCAAATTAAAATGTTTAATTTATAAACTTTATGCAAAAACCAACGAAGTTCCTACATACATATATACAAAGATTGTCCATTTACTGAAATCATATGTTCAATTATATACCTCAATCGTGTGCATGCTTGTGCAACAAATCCTGTTGTGTAATTGTGTGTGTTTGTTTATTGTTGTATGTGCCGTTATTATAAAAATCAATTAATTTCCTGTGTTTTGTTCAATTAGGATTGCATCATAATTACCTTATAGTGAAGATTCTTCTGTATGTATGTTTCGTAGTTTTTTTAGCGGAAAAGTAGAATATAATAGTAGTGATTCACAAGCCTAGGTAGAAGTTACATTACTTGAACGTACACGTAATTTGTTTGAGTGTTCATACTTGCTACTACATTTAAGTTACGTTTGTCTTTTCTTGATTGCACTTTTAAATTGAATAAATAATTACTAGATCCACTGAAAAGCGTTTACAATACAATCGGGTTACATGCAAGATTTTGTCATCTACAAGTAAAATCAGGTAATATGCGGAAGCAATTTTAAATAAGGAGTTCAAATATCGGAAATTGATACAGGCCAGTAGCCGATAGTCTGATTTCAAAGACATTTGACTTGTATAACGTACATATTTCACCAGATACATCATCATACTTGTGTTTTATTACACAACGAACAATTACTTCATATTTTATACGCACGATTAAAATTTTAACATGAAATATAAAGCAGACACATTTGTTTGTCGGTTGTATTTGTATCAGCTATATATTTCGTTTTAAACACAAGTGATAATGAGCCATCGTGCAATATGAGTGTATTATTCTCGTAATAATTTCCACCACAAAAATGAAAATTAATGATTCCGATGAAAAATAGAAAATACATGAATGGTTATCTAATCAAACATATTTATTTATAGCGCCATCTAGAAAATTCAATTTCTACTAAAAATATATATAAAAAAAACAATGTTAATCGAGTTTATAGTTGCTCTAATGCCGTTCAGGCAACGCATGTTCGCGTAGATGAAGTTCTTGTGTGATTGATAAAGTACACGCACATGTGTTCAATTTATATGTTATTGTTCCGTGCTAGTAATGAACAATAATATTACCTTTTACTCACATTCGTTTCCCGCATATGCCATACGTATATGATAAGCTTACTTAGCTGTAAAGGTTGCACGACTAAACCTTTGTATTATACATGAACATAAAGTGTACATATTATTTTATTTGTCGAAGCATGAAACAAACATGATTTTATCTAAAGTATTTTCAAGAAGCAAAGTTCAAGAAGGTTTCTTTCCATACGTACGGATAACAATAAAAGTGTTTCCTGGTTATAAATCGAGTGGCTTTGATTGTTGTATGCTGCCAAAACAAGTCATATCTGATATCTCACAACTTTGTTTTACAGAGGTATGGAGTTTCTTTGGAATCTTTATCAAAATTGTGGGACTTTATGGTCGCACGACTGTTTACTTTCAGAATATTCGCTGCTAGTAAGTAGTAAAGAATAATTAGTTATGAAGTCATCTTGATTGTATAAAACAACCTTGTATTAGCATTTTGTATATAAATGCACACATTATTGACATCTACTGAGTTTGTGAAAATCTATGTTTACTAAACGTCTAGTTTTAATACTTGAAATTGCTTACCTAACCAATTGGGGAGATTGTGGAAGGCATTAGTGAACACATCTTTTTGTAGGAAATTCCACATAATTGCAAATCATAATCTAAAGTCATCTCATATCGTTACATAGCACAGTCTTTACTAGGTATAAAATAACACAATGCTTAATCTTCGCCTTTTACAAATTATACACGGTGTAGAAAAAAGGTGGACACATTGTGCAAGTTGAGAAGGATCAATGGCTGATTTTAAGGAACACAACAATGAAACAAACGGCGCATGTAAAGTACAATAAAGCAAACAAATTAATATTTATGAACAATTTTATGCTAAGCTACTGAAATACAAACTTCAAATATTGCTTTTATCTGGGCTCATAATGACCGTGTAATTTTGAAATATATCTTACAAAATGTGTGATGTTTAACATGTGTATAATTGATAGGTGCTTGGTTAGAATGCTACATAATCTGTGTGGTGTTTATGTACGCGATACATGGATACACAAGAAAATCAATTTCAGGATTTAAACATATTAACTTCGTGAAATATCGCCATTTTTATAAATCTCCGTCACCACTAACGGTCTCTGAGCATTTGCATTATATCTAATTTAGTTCAAATAAAAACAAACACATGTTATTGCACGCTGCGCTGTATTTTAAATGCCTCTGAGATGTAGAGGTAATGTTTATTCCATTTCATCTAGATAACCCGTGTTCGATTCCCACGTCAATGAAACTTGTTTCATCAACAATTTATTTTGCTATACAAACTATTTAGACTATTCCAAATGTTCAAGTGTTGTTAATTATACATTAACTTTTTTCAATTATAAAGTGTGCACCAGCCTCTTAATTTCCCAAATCAGAATTACCTTTGTCTTAAACATTATCGAAAATGTATTGCAAAGTCTTTAAAGTATGCCATTTATTCCTCCCTGATTTTTTTACATACCATGTAAACATGTTGTTTGTTACGATATTGGTTAATCATGACCTATCCATCCGTTTAATCTATATAAACAATCGTTTTCACAATTGCAATATACTATATGTTATTCTGAATATCAATACATAAGTGACCAATACGAAATGAACAATACGAACTATTTCTAGTCCGAGTGTCTGTTTAAATGTTTAAATGCTTGCAAAATAGACATGACACAAACAATAGTAGGTCGATATATATACTAAAATAATATTCAAACATGATAATGTTTAATCTTAATCATTAGTTTAAAACAATAAGATAAGATTTATTATCTTACGTTCCCTATGTTTTTATGATCGTGTAAATATTGGAAATGTACTTGTATCGTGTTATCAAAACGGATCCTCGTTTCTTATTTCTTTTACTACAGACTTCAAACGTAATGAAAAAAGAGCATTGTGTTGCAACGCAGTTGGATTTATACCGACGGAATGACCAACACGCAATGCACATATTTTAAAGCCCACAACGAGAACAATTCGAAAACGCTATACAGTTAATTCAATGGCTACTTTTTATAACTTATTTTTGTAGTACCACTAATGATTACATTAAATATATTGCTTTATATTCTACCACACGATTTAACATTGCCGTTGCTGATGACTAATAAAGTATAATGATATAACAACTTAAAATGTTTAAATCGTTTTGCAGATAATATTTATTTGTTTATTTTTGTATTAATATGTTTAACTCTTATGAATGCAGCATAAACACGTCCTTGTTTATCATTATTATACAAGTTGTAACGCGTCAAAAAACATTGCCCGGTAAACCAGCAACCCTGTTGTTTTTTCTTTTGACTGAACAGGATAAATGTGTCGTCCGACCTAGCTACGCCTATGCGCTCTCGGATAAATAGACAACAAGTCGTGGATCTTTTGTCTGATAGATTTGGATAGGAATAAATCCCTGTAACAAATATGTAAATAATAATAATAATATAAATAATAATAATAATAATAATAATAATAATAATAATAATGATAATAATATATATATATAATAATAAGAAGAAGAAGAATAATTAGAATAATAACAATAATAATACACGAAATACAATCAATTGAAATGGCGGTATGATGAGCGCGACATTTCACAATTACTCAAATACCAAATAACAAATATCTAAAATACGATAAAAACGTTAAATCCAGATAACATAACAATGACATATGTAAAGTATTGTATTTACCTGTAGGTTATAAATTAAAGCCTACAAATATGGATAGTATTCAATGTGCAATAAACATCGATCAGCCTTGTTCAATGCTGTGTGAGTTCTGCCGTGCTCGTGCAGAAAAAGCGGGAAGATAGGTTACATTCAACTATGTTAGATTCAACTAAAAACCCACATATACCCTACACTAAATAACCTTAATTTCTTTTACTACTTCTGTACTATCGATCTAATACAATTATATTTACACCCTACGACATATTCCCCCCTCTTTAAAAAATGACGTCCCGACATTTTACAACAATTGTAAGACGAACGCGCGCGACATACGCGAATGTGTACGCGCGTTTAAAAGAACAAAACGGTGAATTAATAAATTATGCGCAACAAAGTTAATGTCATATACTCAATGACATGTCGCAAACGCATGTATGATTACATAGGCGTATAAACGAAATATAAACATATTTCTATTATAATGTACATTTTAACTAAAAAAATTGCACATTACCAGATACAGTACATTTAAGTAACAAAAGTACATGAAGTAAGAAATTTACACTGAATTTAAATTCACATAACCAGAAACAATACATAAAAAAAAACTAATGCACCTTAATACACAAAAGCGATAGACTGTACCCATTTTTTTTAACACATATATTGTGTCCTCGTGCATTTTTACACTGTACGTTTACTACTCTTCACATTTCGTATTGTCCGCTTGTTTGCCACATCGGCACACGTCTATTTCTCGCCGACCTTCGTGGTCCCGGATGTATGTCCGATGGAACAACACCGTCGATTCGACTTCCCATTCCACGTCGTTGAGGAATAACATACTTCTTGTTCTTTGGTACGATATCCTCCCCAACCGACTTTGTTGATTTGTCGTTTGGCAGTCCTAGTGGTAACAGGAGGTTGCGATGGAGCCTACGAACACGTCTTGCTCGTGGACCATTTCTCCGGACGTCATAGACAGGAATGTCCGGGTTAGGTTGATCCACAACAAGGTACGGTTCGTTTTCCCATTTGTCACAGATCTTGTGTTTTCCGCGCACGGTGACGTTTCGTACTAATACAAGATCACCTGGTACAATTTTCGCTGCGTGTGCCTTTTGGTCGTACAGACGTTTGTTAACCTCTGCTGTCTTAGTAGCTGTCTCCTTGGCTTTCTTGTAGGCGTCTATAAGGCGTTCACGAAGTTTTCGTGCATACTCGTTTGTAAACTTTGCATGGATTTCGTCGGTGTTCAAACCAAGTAGAGCATCTATTGCCAGTCTAGGGTGCCGACCAAACATTAGATAGTACGGTGAATAACCAGTACTGTCATGTATTGTTGCATTATATGCATGAACCATTGGTCCAACGTGATCTTTCCAGTTGCTCTTTTTATCTTCGTCCATTGTCCCTAGCATCTTCAACAGGGTTTGGTTGAACCGTTCTACCATGCCATTACCCATAGCATGATATGGGGTAGTACGGGACTGGTTGACACCTCCGAGACGACATAGTTCCGTTATCAAGGTGGACATAAAATTTGCTCCCTTGTCGCTATGAATTCGCTCCGGAAAACCGTAATTTACAATGAACTTTTCAAACAAAACTCGAGCAGTTGTCCTCGCAGTTTGATTTGTAGTTGGGTATGCTTGGGCATATCTTGTAAAGTGGTCAGTTACAACTAGTATATGTTCGAAACCACCTTTCGACCTTTCAAGACTAAGGTAGTCTATACAAATCATCTCTAGCGGGGCAGACGAGGATATGTTCACAAGAGACGCAGACTGTGGTGCTGCCTTGCGTCGGATACACCTGGGACAAACAGCCACCTTATCGCGAACAAATGTGTCCATTCCCGGCCAATAAAACCTCTGTTTGAATAGAGACGTGGTTCGATCCCTTCCTTGGTGTCCAAGATCATCATGCAAAGCTTGAAATACCTCGTTTCTTAACGTAGAAGGCAAAACAAGTTGATGGTATTGCTGTCCATAAAGCACACCGTTACGGTACAACACGCCATCCCTAAGTTCCAGCTTATCCCAATCGCGCCGATACTTATCTACCTCAGATATGTTGCCCGAAGCCCGCGTAGCTGACGGCCTGGTGCCTTTCCGAACGTGGTCAATAAGTATGGATATTACGGGATCTTTCACCTGAGCTTGTCTCCAGTCCTTGGAACTCAGTGCGTATGCTAACAAAACATCATTAGGAACTGTTGTACTCGCTTCAGCCTCCACGTCTAAAATACTGTCTGGAGCAACGGTGCTGACAACTAATGGCAATGTTTCGACTGTAGCTGTGACTGACGTCGTCAAGGCTTGTATGGTCTGTGGGTCAATCTGCATGCGACTTAAACCATCAGCATCCGCGTTGCTCTTTCCGGGACGATAGCGAGCAGTGAAGTTGTAATTCGCTAAAGCTGCCATCCAACGTTGACCTGTGGCATCGAGTTTTGCAGTGGTCGTAACGTAAGTAAGCGGGTTATTATCCGTGATCACTTCAAAATTTGCACCATATAAATAGTCATGAAATTTCTCAACGACTGCCCATTTCAGTGCTAGAAATTCGAGTTTGTGCGCTGGATAATTTTTCTCCGATGGTTTAAGAGATCTACTGGCATATGCGATGACTCGGTCCTTTCCATCTTGATGCTGGTAAAGAACAGCACCCAAACCTGACCCTGATGCATCTGTGTGTAAGCTAAATGGCAATTCATAGTTTGCATATGCCAATATTGGTGGATTTACCAATGTCTCAACCAAAACTTCGAACGCTTCCTGTTGTGCAGCTTCCCATTTAAATTTTGGTTTCTTTGTACTTTTGTCAGTTTTCTTATTCTTCGTGGGCTGACCAACAAGTAAATTGTTCAGTGGTCGAGCTATTTGTGCAAATCCTTTAATAAAACGTCTATAGTAACCAACGAAGCCCAAAAACTGTCTGACTTCTTTGACCGTAGAAGGAACTGGCCAGTTGGCGATGGCTTCGACTTTCTTTGGGTCTGCTTGAATCCCATCTGCGGAGACCACGTGACCAAGATAAGTTATTTTAGTCTGGAAGAATTGGCACTTCGAAGGGTTAATTTTAAGGTTGTATGAAGCTAATCTTGAAAAACACTGGTCTAGTCTATTGATATGGGAACTGATATCGGAAGAAAAAATGATGATGTCATCTAAATATATTAGGCAATCACGAAGATTCAAATCACCCATACATCGCTCCATAAGGCGTTGAAATGTTGCAGGGGCATTACACAACCCGAATGGAAGCCTGTTGCATTGAAAAAATCCTAGCCCGCCACACTGAAATGCTGTCTTCTCTTTGTCCGACTCTTCTAACTCTACTTGCCAATACCCGGATTTTAAATCTAATTTAGAGAAATACTTCGATCCGGATAAAAGGTGTAATGTGTCTTCGACCCTCGGTAAAGCGTAACTATCTTTCTTTGTTCGTTGATTAAGACGCCGAAAGTCTATGCAAAATCGTATGCTGCCATCTTTCTTCCTCACTATCACACAGTTTGAAGACCACGGAGATGTTGACTCACTAATGGCACCGGCTTCTAACATATCTTTCAGATGTTCTCTAACTTCATTAAAGAGTGCTGGTGGGATTCTTCTGTACGGCTCCTTGAATGGTTCTTCATTGAGAAGTTGTATCTTATGTTTAACGGCTTGAGTGTGACCCATATCTAAACTGGATTTCGGAAATATAGCATCCCATTTTTCAAACAAGTTGTAAACTTGGTTCTTTTGTTCTTCTGTTAATTCAGAGTCATCAAGGTCTACTTTATATTTCTGTTCTAAATGTTCATTTGTTCTTTTGTTTTCTTTTTCAGATGCTTCGACATGATTTATAGGTGCATTCAGCGGTTGGAATATAGGTGCTTCACGCAGTACTTTTACCTCATTCAACTGACATAAAGTCTGTTTGGCTTTTATTTTAATCGGTCTAGCTGTCACGTTGCATATGCGTACAGGTATCCGAGCTGTCTTTCCAATTGTGTCGATACGTACAACTCTTGGGCATATGATGGCGCTGTGGCATTGTATGTCTTCTATTGGCTCGGTTACAGCTTCATTCATAATGCCTTGTTTTCTGTAAAAGCCGGTCACGGTTCTGCTTTCACCAGGATGTAATGTTATAGGCTTAGTAGCGGTAACTATTCCAATATCTGCATTAACAGACATAAATCCAGCTGCCCATACATCATTTATTGTTGAAGTGTCAGCATTACATTTTAATTCTCTCAATACATTTTTGCCGAGCAAAACATGAGCAGTACCATGGTATTCTTTCACTGGAACTATAAGCAAAATAGTTTGAATTGGCTTATCAGTAAACTCTGTTTCAATATCTGCAAATATATATCCAGAGTATGGAATTGTACTGCCATTTGCACATTTTAATTCAAGACCAAAGTCCTCCAAAGTGTACAATTCTGGCTTTGGTGACATGCCTTCATAATATACTTCAGTGATGGTGCTTACTTGTGACCCGCTATCAATCAGTGCTGTAGTATGTATTCCGTTCAATTTGATTTGATCTAAGTTGGCATCACCAATCATGCGTTGTAATATTTCTTTATTTGTCCATGTTTCAGGGTTTATTGTTCTTTTCTCGTTTCCACTCTCATCCAACCCTGCGATAAGAGCTTCATCTAGTTTAAATGTGTCTTGTGTTTGTCATTATTTTGGCAACCTGTCTCTGAGTTACTACTTCTCTGTTCATAGGTTTGATTCCCACGGAAAAATCTATTGTTTCGTGGGCGGTATCCACCTCGGCCCCTAAATGTTGAATTGTTCCTAAAGCCTCTATATGACTGACCCCTGTTGTAACATCTATTTCCGGTTTCTGCTACCATGGGTGGCCTTTGTCGTTCTTCTGACAAGCTGTTTAATTTTTCTTCCATTGATTTAATTCGCTCTTTTAATTCATCCAACAATTTTATATGAGGGTCGAATTGTTGAACATGTATTTGTTTCTTGATTTCTGGTTCTTTGTTCACCTTCATCTCTAGTTCTTCTCTTCTCACTTTTCTTTTCAGTTCTTCAAATGTTATTGATGATTCAAAAAACAATCGCGTCGCATTTTTCAATTCAACATTTCTGAGATGTTTCCAGAATCGTGTTTTCAGCATTCTTTCTTTTCTGCATGTCTGGATTTCCCCTCTGTTTATGGCTTTCTGAATTATTTCTTCAAGTCGGATGCCCCATGCCGAAATGTCTTCGTCTTTTTCCTGCTGTGCGTTGTAATATTCTTCCATTAGTTTTTCTCCACTTTTAATATCACCATAATTGCTTTCTAAGGTTTGTAAGATTTCTTCGCTAGTTGCTGTGGGTCTAAGTGTTGTCAATACTTTCCTAGGTTTTCCACTTATGGCATTTCGTATCGCTTGTCTTAATATTTCCTTATGATAAATGTTCGACTCGAGGATACTTTCAATTTCAACTTTCCACTCGTTAAATTGGTTTGGGTCAGAAAATTTTGGAATATTCGGTTTGATCATAAACGTTTTGTGATTATTGTCTACTGAATCCTTTGCTTCCTCTTTATTGACGTGGTGGTATTGTTTTCTAGTAGGTTGATTATCAAATTGACTTATGATGGTCTCTTTGTCAAACAAACTTTGTTCTAATTCTGATCTCTGTTTCATTAGAGTCTGTATTCTCTTCCTTTCTTCTCTCAATCTCTCTTCATTATCAAATTGACTTATTATGGTCTCTTTGTCAAACAAACTTTGTTCTAATTCTGATCTCTGTTTTCCTAGAGTTTGTATTCTCTTTCTTTCTTCTCTCAATCTTTCGTTTTCCTTCATTTCTTTTAATTGAGTCTTCATCTGAATAGTTTTGACCATTTCCATCTCTCTCAATTTCATCATTTCAATCTGCTCTTCTAAATTTGTTATATCTTCAAGTTCATCATCACACTGATCCTTGTCCCTAGTACCATAATCATCATGTTCTCTTACTTTCTCTCTCTCCATTTTAATTCTGTCCCTAGAATTAACCTTATTCAGACAATTTTCTTGCAACGCCTTATCGTCTAACCACTTAAGTTCTTTCTCTACAGTATCTTCGCTTGCGTTTGACCACATACTCAATCCTTCAAATCTGTTACTTAATTGATCTAATTTGTCGTATTCATCAACTGTTATAAGTGTGTGTCCTCTATCTGTATTCCGCTCGTATATGTCAAAATCTCTCTGGTATTCGGTTATCCTCTTGCCACTTCTGTATTCATATCCACAAGCTCCCTGTTCATCATCATTTTCAAATTCAATACCAATGCCAGTTTCTCTCATTCTATGTACCTCTAATTCTAACGCTTTCCTTCGTTCCTTTAGTTCTCTTATTTGATCATCATCTTGTTTCTGCCTAAGTTTTTCCTCTTCTTTAAGTCTATTTACTTCATCCTTGTCATGTCTAGCCTTTCTTCGTATTTCAATTTGTTCAATTCTCTGTCTCTCTAATTCACTAAGCTGTTTCATTTCAATATCTCTATCCCTCTGTTTTATCCGTTCAAGTTCTCTTTCATTTGCAATCCTATTAACTTCATCTCTCAGCACTCCTCTCCTTCGAAGTCTCTTTTCCCTATCTGTTATATCTCCTTCCATGTTTGGAGAATGACAATTCATAAATCTACAGCACTATGATTGCAAATATATTCAAATATGTATTTCACTTCAAATGAGAGTCACACAACTGTCAATAATCAGCGATTAAACTATCACTATATCATATAAAATATCTCATTGTTCACGCTCTAAACAACATTAAAATTCATAATTCACTTAAAAAAACAGTAACAACAACATCACAATGTACATTAATTGTATTAGCGTTAAACACGCTTCACGTAAGTATTCTTTCAATTAAACTAGATGTTATTACACTAAGCAAAACTGTTGTAATTATTCGAGTTATTTAAAAGTATAACATCATTTAATTAAATGCTTAAAGCCATAATACTTATTCATTCAAATGCTTAATTTCAATTTGAATAAGCAATTAATTATTTTATTTTTATTTTCAACAAAATAAATAAATGGTATTTAAATTTTAAATAATAATTAATAATTAATTAATGAATTCAAATTATAAGTGTAGTTATTGTACAATAAACACAAACAAGTGTGTTCCTAAAATTAAAACAAATACAAAACACAAATACAATTTGATAAAGCTACTTTAACACACTAACAGTTGTAATACGTCACAGTGCGCAATTTATTTCCGGTAAATCGACTTCCGTTACATCGATATCCGGTTCCAGTTCAAAGTTTAACTGCTGCGCTGACGCGAAATTTATAATAACTATCAGTACTAGTCAATAATTATCCAATCATAAACTTAAGCGTGCGCTCTTAACGCTAGCAGCAACGAACCGATATCGATAAACTCGATAAACTCTTCTATCCGCAATATATGTAAAATTTACAGGTTTATACTGTAAACCTTTACAATATTCCGAATTATATTAACGCACGACCGCGAACGATTCGAATCACGCTACCTTGCAAGGATTTTCTTTATTCACCTTCTTTATTTTGCAATGAAATTGGTTTATACTAATTTCATTGAAAAATAACTTTCAACAAAACGGTCACGTTCACCATATACCGCTGCAATCATAAAAAGCACGGGTATATCGAGCTAACTGTTAATAAATAAGTACAGATTGGGGGGTTAACTAATACTGCTAGTGACTAAAAATACAAACTGGCTTTTACTAGCTCTAAATACAGTAATGTGTCTTTATAACTGACAAATCTACATAGCAATCTATTGTTTAAAGGATTAGTTGTCAATGTATAGAAGTGTTTTGCTCAAATGCAGGGGCTTAGGTTAGATTGCATGCAACTTAAATGTTAGTGTTGTGATTCCTAAATGTATTGTTTAAAAAAAATGAAATATAAAAAATGGTGTCAACAATTATTATCAAAAGTACAACGAAAATTAAAACGCTCACCACACCACCGTATAAATGAATCGTCAACAACGAAACACAATGTTCACACACTGTCACAAATACACTTAATGTCAAAACTCCAGCGTAGAATTCTCTGGTCTTGTGATGTAACTGTCAAGAAGAAGGAGGAGGCCTTTTAACGTTTCGTACCCGCGGGTTCCCGAATATCAATGGTACCGTCTAGAAGAACCGGTCTACCAATCTGCACTGCATTCCATTTGGCCAAACATCAGAACACGTTGGGCGCCATTGTCGTCCGACCCAGCTACGCCTATGCGCTCTCGGATAAATAGACAACAAGTCGTGGATCTTTTGTCTGATAGATTTGGATAGGAATAAATCCCTGTAACAAATATGTAAATAATAATAATAATATAAATAATAATAATAATAATAATAATAATAATAATAATGATAATAATATATATATATAATAATAAGAAGAAGAAGAATAATTAGAATAATAACAATAATAATACACGAAATACAATCAATTGAAATGGCGGTATGATGAGCGCGACATTTCACAATTACTCAAATACCAAATAACAAATATCTAAAATACGATAAAAACGTTAAATCCAGATAACATAACAATGACATATGTAAAGTATTGTATTTACCTGTAGGTTATAAATTAAAGCCTACAAATATGGATAGTATTCAATGTGCAATAAACATCGATCAGCCTTGTTCAATGCTGTGTGAGTTCTGCCGTGCTCGTGCAGAAAAAGCGGGAAGATAGGTTACATTCAACTATGTTAGATTCAACTAAAAACCCACATATACCCTACACTAAATAACCTTAATTTCTTTTACTACTTCTGTACTATCGATCTAATACAATTATATTTACACCCTACGACAAATGCAGATGATCAATACGTCCGAAAACGTTGAGGTATAACGGCTAATAGAATAATTTTAAATAAATGATTGTTTAACAATAAAAGCGAAAAAGCGCTTATAAGTATGAAACATTTAAAAAGTATTCATGGACAATCCTCGATGTAATCATGAAATCAGTCAAGCATATGTTACGCTGTCTTGCTGATCATTGGCTAATACTTGGATAACACAGCGTTTACAATACGAGAAGCCCCGAAGGACCCACTCGTAGCGTTGTTTGATTCCATGTGCATGCAACATTGTAAATTCACAAATATTGTTTCCTAAGATACATGCTTATGGCTTTTGATGTTAAAAGATACACACAAAAACACTTAACTTTCTTTATGTTAAGCGCATAAGTGTTTACTTGTCTTTGTATTAAGACACGGAAAATAGCGTAGCATATTAAACACTTATAGTGGACATAAAAAACTAAATAACATTTGAGTTGAATGTTTTATGGCGTTAAGACCAATTGGTTTCAATAATAAAAGCAAAACCTTAATTTAGAGTTTATATGCCTGCATCAAAATTGCCGTTGCTGAGATTTTCCAAATGGAATGATTGGTCAAGCAAAACATTCTCCAATATACGTAATAATAAATTCATATAATTATAGATGAACAATTAACTATTGAGTAAGTATGCGAAGAAAGGCAAATGAAATGTGATCTTATATACATGTATCATCGTTATTGTTTGCTTATCTGCAAGATGAACAAACGTCGAATTATGTATCAGCTGTGCTCGTGACACTTCAATTTGTTCAAGCCAACAGGACAAATTATGAGGAGCATTGAAGATAGATCAATCCCTTCGTTCAACAGATCTAATTTGTTAAACTTGGTAGAAAATCCTTATTAAGCGGAAACAAAGGCTGAATTATTAATAACTCTACTTTATACTCTTATGGCTGATGATAAGGCATAATGTCAACACTGAATGGTCTGACTTAACACGTTCCCTTCGCATTGCGTGCAAAAGCATAAACTTTTGTGAATTTAATTAAAAGATATCGAAAATTTTATCGTGATTATGTTACAATTAAATGTTTGTGAGAGTGTGTGAGTATCAGTGTGAACCTTCATGAAAAACACTCACATACATTCATTAGTTAGTTCAATGTAAACATTAAATTGAAAATGTATACATAAAGTTTGTCATCTATTCGATGCAAGCTTCTGAAGATTGTCACTCGCATATTCAGTTTTACAAATGAGATTGCGCTATACATTTGATTGTGTTAAACTCTAAAAAATGAACAAAACTTATATTACTTCAATGGTTCTGATTATTATATTAATAAGAGTCGTATTTTCGCAAGAACTATATGGGGCTAACGTCCACTGGAGACCGACAAGTAACACCTCAGTAAGTTGTTTTTCTTGATCAGTACAATTTATACTGTAAAAACACACGGGATATTTAATAAATCGCTTGTTAATCTTGTATGACTCAGTTTATATTGAATTTGTTTCAATTAATGATAAATTTGAGCTTAAGTGTTTGTTTTAAAAACGCAAGAGCTGAAACTTAATTGACATTTAAATGTAAAGTTATTATTACATGCATCAAATGTAAAATAAACTCTATATAAAACCTTTTTAATGAAGCTTAAATAGCTTCAATTTACGGAAACGGAAATCGGACACAACGCTCTCTGCCTTATGACTTCGCGTCACGTCTGTCGGACATTATAATTAATTGTTTCTGGTGAAAGTGCTAATTTAGGGTGAGCAAATGTTTGATTGTGTTCAAACAAATCGAGGAAATAATAATAGCACTACGATTGAGCTCTCATTTTTGAAAATGTCATCATTATTTTATGAATGATTAAACGTTGTTACCCAGTTGTGCCTTGTGCATTAATCCACTCCAGACATGAATTAAATTATACTAAAAATAGCGCGTTGTTAAGGATGTTTGACTTTTTCGGGTTTTACTTTTAGTATTAACATGTTTATGAGTGTCGGTCATTTTTATATTGCCACAAATGTGACAAAGAAAATGGGGGTCACTGTGAATCAGTTAAGAAACTCAAGATTTTAATAAAATATTTTTTTTTACAAATCGCCTTTTGGCAATGCATGAAACTGGGGTAATATTAACAATGTGAATACAATACCAAAATATTGTAGCCTTTGTTTGTATATATAAGTGTTATGTCTCACTTGTTCAGTTTATTTAATAGAAATCTGTTGCCAATGCTCAAGATGACCGTCGTGTAGGGAATACGGATTGGTAGAAATATAAATGTCATTTTTGTGTAACGAAAAAACGCCAGAAACAAAACACAATTTATTTTCGATTTCTTTGATTGTAATGCTACAGAACGATCTCGTTGAATATGACTACGTTGTACAATTCATAATTATAGATACAGAACGGATACTTGCTAGCTTTCTGAATGGATTTATTAAAAATTAAAAAACATCTTCCGTTAAAATAATGTGATGAAATAAATTCAAAGGTCATGTATAGATAAAAGGGGGCAAAGTAGGGCCTTAGTGCGATATGATGCTGCACTCCTGTGTTAGGCCCTTGTCTGATAGCGATCAATATATATACTACAAAGTTGATTTGATTGGGGGAAGTCTTATATATTATCTGATACCACACTGTGGCTGATATAACCAACCTGAAATATATCCGCTGATTAGACACATTTCAACACCGAAACAACAAAAATCTACATGACACCATCTGTACGGAATAATACGCAACGCTGATAACTTGTGTCAATTTGTGATTCGCCTTCGCTGGATATTGGCAAAAGTTAAGAAAAAAGAATGCAATCATTCTCTTTGTAACTTTAAATTTAATCCAGATAGTTATTATTACTGAAAAATGCAAAGCTGTTAAGTGTTTATGAAATCAATACGAATAATTATGATCTTTGCACAAAACCCTTAGCATATTATATTTTATTGTGATTTTTTCAATTTAATACACTAAATGATGTTAGCAAACAATATCAATATTATTCTAATTGTCATTTAAACAATTGTCTGTTACTATTCTGTTAATCAAACAGTAAATTATTTAGGTTAAATATCCATATAACTTAGTGTTTTATAGTTACGTGTTTCATTCTCGCATAATGTCTTATATGTTGAGAAAATGTAATTGCTACCCACATATACTATTTTTGCCACTTTCAATATTTTAGGTGATCAAACTAACATTTTAAGTTATTTATAAGTTTGCAGTTGTCCTGATTGTCGTGCTGATTCGACTATTAGTTCTTACTGATAAGCGAAGGGTTCAAATAACGTGCTTTGTTGTGTTTCCAACCACAGATGCGTATATGCTAATAAAATAATGGTGGCATTTTGAATACTCCGTATCTGTTATCTACACAAAGGCTACCAATAATGCGTGTCCGTGTTTCTAGTAATATCAATACATTAAGAATAGTGTCGCAAATTTTCAGATAATATAAAAAGCATCTTAAGATATGAAATCCGTTGTGTGTATTTCGAAGTTTCGTCCGGACGCCCTATGCACCCGAAAGCAACATACTGAATCATGTCGAATAACGTTTGTCATGCAAAAATATACAACTGTACCACACGCTTTAAATAAACTGTAACGAAAAACTAACAAAATAACATGATATTGATTTTCAAAGTTGACGTTAAGCGCGAATAGTTCAAGCGCCAATCGGTAATAACAATAAACGAGTTTCGTGGCGTGCGCATTGTGTCAAGTTCGTGTAATGCGCGTTGCATCACAACCCAATACCCGATTTACGGGAAACAAAATCATCGTTTTTAGTATCAATTTCTTGTTTGCCTTTTTTCTTGATGATTTAAATCGTTTAAAAATTCATTTATTAATCAAAAAGCAGTTTCGTTATAAAAAAGACATTTCTACTTCAATTATTTTTTTTATATACGGGTATATTGTCATAAAATTGGCTATTACCAGTGCCTACATAATACGAATCGTCTTAGCATCATAAAATAATTTATAGAAAGAGATTTAACAACATTCATTTTAAAAATGTTGAGTCAAGTGCTTTATTATCTGTTCAGTCGAGTTCCGAATCAGTAACGATATTTTTAGCACAGACGGTTATAATTTAAAGTTTTACCAAGCAAACTTTATGTTTTTAGAAGGTCACATTACATGTTTAACGTATTTAGACTTATGAATGCATTTCATGTTCGCCTTCGTAATAACCCGTTAGAATCAAACAATACCCGCTCAGCTGAATGGCAATTTGAACCATTCGAGGGTTTTCAGAATCACGTGACTGATTGGTCAATCGTTTGCCAGATGCATTCGGTGTGAAGATCAGAGACCATCTCAAAACATGTTTTACTGTCAAACAGCTGTCAAAAGGCAGTTCTTTTTGATTTATGTTATGCATCAAAGTGATTAAATGAAATGAGCAATAGAAACAACAATCTCAATGTTTTAATCTCAACAACAAAAAGATGAGAACTACTCAATCAATGATCATTATGGTAAAAAGCCCCAACAAAAATTATTCAAACAATAAAATTAAGACAAACAAGGAAATGTGAAGACGTATGATTTCCTGAATTTTGCAGATTTTGTTTGGTAAACATTATGTTCATTGATGTAATATTGTAGTATAATGTGTCCTTTCTAACAGTAAGAATGCTCAGAAACCAAATTGATGCGTACCACATAAAATAAGCATGAGAGCTGCAACTTGTGATTAAGTGATTAACGGACATGTGGCGACACATATTCGGGAATGTGGGGATTGTCTCAAACTAAATGAAAACTCAATTGAAGTTTTCCAATACACATGTGGGTTGGCGCGTGGCTATGATATTTATTAGTAAAAACATCATTTTGAATGAGAAAAAAATTAAATTAAAACGAAATATCGATTTCTCTGAAAACATAGTTTTCACTATAAAATCTACATATATAACAAGGTTTTCAACTCAAAACGACCAGAATATAGGGTGCATAGCTATGAACAGCCATTACTTCTTAAATTGTGCAGCAATTTCCATGAACTCGGTCTTATTAAACGCAGAAATGAAGTTCCTTTTCTGGAAATGTACATATCTTGCAATATGTTTTACAAATGCTGGGTAAAATTTAAAGAAATAACACGATACACATGTAATCCGATAAAAACCTAAGCAATCCGGTAATTGATAAATCAGTTTACACGGAAATTTGCGGTGTAAACAAAAAATATTTGTCGGAATTTTAAAACCGCAGGCATGTTTCAATAGGAAAGACATTTGTCTTTCAAGGTTTAAAGGTTTAATTACTGAATGCATGGTGTTTACGTTGAAATGAGACTCGAAGTCCTTAGCTATCAGTTATACACCAATCGACTGTATTAAATATCATTTTTATGTCAAATGAACTGTGTCACAGTAAAAGAGACATTAAAGCGATTGTGGCCAGTTTGGATCCAGATCAGCCTGCAGTTGCTTGAAAGCTGTTTGCTTAAAAGCGGTTTTCTGACAATAACAAATAGTTTACTTGGATACTGATTAGACTGCCCTTTCCCTGTGACCTGGCTCAAATAATAGTATTTTCATTAATCAAATGATTTTATTTCGAACATTAATCAAGTGATATTTAGCTCCACTAGCCAGAGGCCAGCGGGGCTTATGTCATGGTCCTGTGTCCGTCGTGCGTGCGTCTGTGCGTTAACTTTTTTTAACATTTTCTTCTCCTAAACAACAAGTCCAATTCTGATAAAACTTCTTATAAATGTTCCTGTGGTGAACCTTTTTCAAATTTGTTCATATTATGCCCCTGGGATCAAATTTGACCCCGCCCCGGGGGTCAATAAATAGAACATATGCTTATATAAAGCCTATTTTGTGCAAATTTTAAAAATCTTCTTGTCCATAACCATTGGGCCTAGTGCTACTAAATTTGATATGTAGTGACATCTAATAGTCCTCTACCAAATTTGTTCAAATTATGCCCCTGGGGGTCAAATTTGACCCAGCCCCGGGGGTCACAAAAATGAATAAATGCTTATATAAAGCCTATTTTGTGCAAAGTTTAAAAACCATTTTGTCCATAACCGTAGGGCCTAGGGCTACCAAACTCAATATGAAGTGTCATCTAAGAATTCTCTACTTAGTTTGTACAAATTATGCCCCTGGGGTCAAATTTGACCCTGCCCCGGGGGTCACAAAAATGAACATACGCTTAAATCAGGCCAATTTTGTGCAAACTTTAAAAACCTTCTTGTCCCTAACCGTATGGCATAGGGCTACCAAATTTGTTATGTAGTGGCATCTAATAGTCCTCTACCAAATTTGTTCAAATTATGCCCCTGGAGTCAAATTTGATCCTGCCCCGGGGGTCACAAAAATGAACATATGCTTATATAAAGCCTATTTAGTGCAAACTTAAAAAAACTTTTTTCCCCATAACCGTAGCGCCTAGGGCTACCAAATTCGGTATGTAGTGGCATCTAATAGTTCTCTACTGAGTTTGTACAAATTATGCCCCTGGGGTCAAATTTGACCCTGCCCCGGGGGTCACAAAAATGAACATACGCTTAAATAAGGCCTATTTTGTGCAAACTTTAAAAACCTTCTTGTCCATAACCGTATGGCATAGGGCTAACAAATTTGGTATGTAGTGACATGTTATAGTCCTCTACCAAATTCGTTCAAATAATGCACCTTGGGTAAAATTTAACCCTGTCCCGGAGGTCACAAAAATGCACATATGCTTATATAAAGCCTATTTTGTGCAAACTTTAAAAACCTTCTTGTCCATAACCGTATTGCCTTGGGCTACCAAATTCGGTATGTAGTGACATCTAATAGTTCTCTACTTAGTTTGTACAAATTATTCCCCTGGGGTCAAAATTTTACCCTGCCCCGGGGGTCACAAAAATGAACATACGCTTAAATAAGGGTATATTGTGCAAACTTTAAAAACCTTCTTGTCTATAACCGTATGGCAAAGGGTTACCAAATTTGGTATGCAGTGGCATCTAATAGTACTCAACCAAATTTGTTTAAATTATGTCCCTGGGGTGAAATTTGACCTTGCCCCGGGTGTTACAAAAATGAACATATGCTTATATAAAGCCTATTTTGTGCAAATTTTAAAAACCTTCTTGTCCATAACCGTGTGGCCTTGGGCTTCAACATTCGGTATGTAGTGACATCTAATAGTTCTCTACTTAGTTTGTACAAATTATGCCCCTGGGGTCAAATTTGACCCTGCCCCGGGGGTCACAAAAATTAACATACGCTTTAATAAGGCCTATTTTGTGCAAACTTTAAAAACCTTCTTGTCCATAACCGTATGGCATAGGGCTACCAAATTTGGTATGTAGTGACATCTAATAGTACTCAATCAAATTTGTTCAAATTATGCTCTCGGGGTCAAATTTGACCCTGCCCCGGGGGTTACAAAAATGAACATACGCTTAAATAAGGCCTATTTTGTGCAAACTTTAAAAACCTTCTTGTCTATAACCGTATTGCAAAGGGCTACCAAATTTGGTATGCAGTGGCATCTAAAAGTCCTCTACCAAATTTGTTCAAATTATGCCCCTGGGGTGAAATTTGACCCTGCTCCGGGTGTCACAACAATGAACATATGCTTATATTGGGCCAATTTTGTGCAAACTTAAAAAACTGCTTGTCCATAACCGTAGGGCATAGGGCTACCAAACTCAATATGTAGTGACATCTAAGAATCATCCAATCAAATAAACACATAAAAGGCATAACACTAGAACCTGACGAAGAAATCAAACAGTCCCTATTTGCTGACGATGCAACTTATTTTTTAAACGACAATTACGATTCTTTCCATAACCTAATAGAATCGCTAACCCTTTACGGAATGACATCGGGTCTGAAACTAAACAAAAGTAAATGTACTGTGCTACGAGCAGGTAAATTAAAACAAAATAATGTCCAATATAAAAAAGAAATGAAATTTAATTGGACATCCGATGAAGCCACAACGTTAGGAATTACTTTCACAAATAATGAAAAAGATACAGTTCTTAAAAACATACTACCTAAATTACAGAATTTTAAAAACTGCTTAAAATCATGGCATCACCGTAAACTTACACTTATCGGAAAAAAACACAGTATTGAAAACGTTTGCACTTCCTAAATTAATTTATGTATTAACAGTCCTCCCAAATCCACCAAATGATATTATTAACGATATAAAATCAGCAATATTTAATTTCATATGGGACGGTAAGCCTGATAAAATAAAACGAACTCAGTTAATTCAATCTGTAGAAAATGGAGGTATCCAATTAACGAACATTGATTCATTCTTGAATGCAATCAAATGCAGCTGGGTTAAAAGATACCTAGATAATGCCAATACAAGTAAATGGAAATTATTCTATCAGAAAATCCTAACAAAATATGGTGACTCCTTACTCTTTGAATGTAACATCAGCAATTCTATCTTACATGAAATTGCAAACGAAAACATATTTCTGTCTGATGTTCTATCAGCATGGAGTGATGTCACGCATAACCTAGAAACCCAAACAAGCAGTAAAACTATTCTATGGAACAATAAAGACATAACTTCAAACAATAAGACGTTTTTCTATAAAGATTGGTTTGAACGAAGCATTAAATATGTCGACCAATTATATGACTACAGAATTAAGGATTTCTACTCTTTTAATGATATATGCTACACATACGGAATACCTTCAAATAATTTTCTGAAGTACTACACATTAATCAAAAGCATACCCATACATATTAAATCTGAAATCAATACAAATAATACACCATGTACTCAAACAACATTCGTAGAAAGTATACTTGGAAGAAAAAACAAAACAAATAAAATATTTTACACACTACAAATTAAAAACCCTACAGAAAACTCAAAAACCCAAAATAAATGGCAAGTCCTTTTCGGAGTACATGAACTTAATTGGAAACACATATTTACCATGCCATATAAAGCAACTATTGAAAGCACTCTGAGAAATTTTCAATATAAATACATACATAGAATTATAGCTACAAATAAATACCTCTTTAAATGCAAATTATCTAACTCAAATCTGTGTGACTTCTGCAGTGAAAACATCGAAACTATAGAACACCTGTTTTGGGAGTGCAAACACATTCAGCCTATTTGGAATCATTTAACATCTTTTCTTGAACAACAGCAACTAAACGTTAAACTATCTTTCTTAAATGTAAGTTTCGGAATTTACTCATTGAAATCAAAAGATTGTAATAATAGTGTGAATTTTATTCTTATAATGATGAAATTGTTCATCTTTAACATGAAGTTAAAAAAACAAGTACCAAATTTTAATTGTTTTATCCATAGTCTTAAACTGAAAGTCCAGATTGAGAAAGAAATAGCCCTCAGTAATGACATATTACAAAACTTTGAACAAAAATGGAATCGGATTAAATTCTCATGATGTTTGTCCACTTATATACATTTCACTCTAATGTAAGTTTATCTTTCTAAAATATTTTTGTATGTTTTTTTTTCAATCTTATAAGATCATTTTGAATATACAACGAAACACATAAGTCCAGTATGTTTTCTTCCGACTTTATACAACTCATCATTTTTCATAACAATTCTTCTATTATTTTTTTTCTTTTCTCTTTAAAAAAAATACATATTAGCATATCTTGTATAACATGTCTGAACTTTATTGCTTTGTACAATCACTATGTTGTATATATTCATGTATACATTGTATGTATTATATTGAATAAAAAAAAAAAAAAAAAAAAAAAAAAATAAAAAAGAATTCTCTACTTAGTTTGTACAAATTATGCCCCTGGGGTCAAATTTGACCCTGCCCCGGGGGTCACAAAAATGAACATACGCAATAAAAAGGCCTATTTTGTGAAAACTTTAAAAACCTTCTTGTCCATAACCGTATGGCATAGGGGTACCAAATTTGGTATGTAGTGACATGTTATAGTCCTCTACCAAATTTGTTCAAATAATTCCCCTGGGCTCAAATTTGACCCTGCCCCGGGGATTACAAAACTGAACATATGTTTATTTAAAACCTCTTGTGGGCAAACTTTAAAAATCTTAATGTCCATAACCATTGGGCCTATGGCTACCAAATTTGGTATGTAGTGACATCTTATAGTTCTCTACCAAGTTTGTTCCAATTATGCCCCTGGGGCCAAATTTATATATTAAAATGCTCACCCTTCCAACTTTAAGCGTCCAGTGGACGAGGGATAGTAAGAGAAAGTCACATGCTTGAATACATTTCAACCCACGCGCATTGCACGCTTTTTATGCCCCCTTCTAAGAAGACGGGGTATATTGTTTTGCTCATGTCGGTATGTCCGTCCATCCGTATGCCGTATGTCCGTCCACCAGATGGTTTCCGGATGATAACTCAGGAACGCTAAGGCCTAGGATCATGAAACTTCATAGGTACATTGATCATGACTCGCCGATGTCCTCTATTGATTTTGAGGTCATTGTCAAAGGTCAATGTCACGGTGACCCGAAATAGTAAAATGGTTTCCGGATGATAACTCAAGAACGCTTTGGCCAAGGATCATGAAATTTTATAAGTACATTGACCATAACTCGCAAATGACTACTATTGATTTTCAGGTCACTAGGTCAAAGGTCAAGGTCACGGTGACCCGAAATAGTAAAATGGTTTCCGGATGATAACTCAAGAACGCTTATGCCTAGGATCATGAAACTTCATAGGTACATTGATCATGACAGACAGCTGACCCCTATTGATTTTCAGGTCACTAGGTCAAAGGTCAAAATCATTGTTACCCGAAATAGTAAAATTGTTTTCGGATGATAACTCAAGAACGCTTATGCCTAGGATCATCAAACTTCATAGGTACATTTATCATGACTTGCAGATGACAACTTTTGATTTTCAGGTCACAAGGTCAAAGGTCAAGGTTACGGTGACCCGAAATAGTAAAATGGTTTTCGGATGATAACTCAAGAACGCTTATGCCTAGGAGCATGAAACTTCATAAGCACATTGATCATGACTCGCAGACGACCCCTATCGATGTTCAGGTTACTAAGTCAAAGGTCAAGGTCACGGAGACTCAACTTATAAATATGGTTTTCGGATGATAACTCAAGAACGCTTTGCTTAGGATCATGAAACTTCATAGGTAAATTGATCATGACTCGCTGATAATCCCTATCGACTTTCAGGTCACTAGGTCAAAGGTCAAGGCCACGGTAACTTTACACAGTAAAATGGTTTCCGATGATAACTCAAGAAAGCTTACGCCTAGGATCATGAAACTTCTTAGGTACATTGATCATGACTCGCAGATGACCCCTATTGATTTTCAGGTCACTATGTCAAAGGTCAATGTCACAGTGCCAAAAAACGTGTTCACACAATGGCTGCCACTACAACTGACAGCCCATATGGGGGCATGCATGTTTTACAAACAGCCCTTGTTTCACATACAAAAACAGTGGGGCGATACAGGGCCATCGTGGTCCTCTTGTTTCTGGTTCCTCGGGATCAATGACTCCAGCACTTTCTTGTTGAGAATTGAATACTGCTTAAGCGATGCTAGGGGGCGTTAGAGATGTTGCATCTTCCATTTTCTCTCATGAACTGACTCAATAATACCGAGTCAGCAATATTTGACTTAATTTTTAGTTTGGTTGCTCCGACGAGGGATCGAAAAATTTCAGAATGTTCCTAAAAGCCTAGTGGTAGAGTGTCGTCTTTGATTGCAGGAGGATGTGCTGCGGGTTTGATCCTCAGAATCGACATTGAAAACTAACCAACTTTGTTATCTAAAAGGCTGCTAAACCTGATATACTAAGATAATGTGAATTTTCATACACATGATAGTCATCAGTTATATTATATAAAAACTCACAGCAGTAGTAAACAATGGGACAATAATGAATGAAGGCATCTTTCATTTTACTTTGACTCTTTGAGTTTGACATGGCCTAGATTGAAATATGTGGCTTGACTTTGGGTCAAGTTCCCTAGGGGAACTACGTTCCCGTACCCCCATTTTTTTCCGTACCAAAATTGTTTCGCACCCAATTTTTTTTCGTACCCAATTTTCATTTTGTTGCAACAAAATTTTCGTACCCAATTTTTTTTCGGACCCAATTTTTTTCGTAACCAAATTTTTTTGGGCATTATTTTTTTCGTTCCCAAAATGTGTGTACCAAAATTTTTGCTCGTACCACATACACAATTGTGATGATGTAGATCAACTTAAATCGATGCTTGTATATATCCATCCTCTTCAAAAGCATCGTCACACCAGTACTGTCAGTACTTTAATTTATAGTGGAAAGGCTAATGCATAGGTAGAGTTATATTATTACTTCAATTGTTTGCATTTAATGATATCCAAGAGGCGTTAAGAATATGCCATAAATTACAATGTTTAACAAGAGCCATGTTAACTTGGCCAGCCCCGTTGAAATGTGTTTGCTTGTATGAGAACATGTGTTTTAGAGAGTAGAATAATATTTGTAAAACATGGCAACTATGACAAAACGGATACAAATTTTCTATAAAATTAAATAAAGGGAGATAATTAAAAAACTACGGCCGATAGAGTTATAGCTCATGTTCACTGCACTTCTCCTATTTGCCATCTGTTCATATTTCAAGTTTCAAGTAAATCCCTTCAGTAGATTTAGTGTAATGCTCCGGACAAAAATTTACTTTAAATTACATAAAGGGAGATAATTCAAAAACTTAGGTAGATAGAGTTATGGTTCTTGGCCACTGCACTTCTCCTAGTTGCCATCTGTTTATATTATTAGTTTAAAGTAAATCCATTGAATAGATTTTGAGTTATGCTCTGGAAAAAGTTTCGAACAAAAGGACGGACGGAAGCAAATCCATTGAAAAAATTTGGAGTTATGCTCCGGACACACAATTTACTTTGAAATTTAATTAAGGGAGATATTTCAAAAACAAAGGTAAATAGAGTTATAGTTCATTGTCACTGCACTTCTCCTACCTGCCATCTGTTTATATTTCAAGTTTCAAGTAAATCCCTTCAGTAGATTTAAAGTTTTGCTGGGGACAAAAATTTACTTTGAAATTATATAAATGGAGATAATTTAAAAATAAGGTAGATAGATTTATGGTTCTTGGTCACTGCACTCCTCCTAGTTGCCATCTGTTTATAATCTAAGTGTAAAGTAAATCCATTGAATAGATTTAGAGTTATGCTCTGGATATTTCAAGTTTCAATTAAATCCCTTCAGTAGATTTAGAGTTATGCTCGGGACAAAAATTTACTTTGAAATTATATAAATGGAGATAATTTAAAAATAAGGTAGATAGAGTTATGGTTCTTGGTCACTGCACTCCTCCTAGTTGCCATCTGTTTATAATCTAAGTTTAAAGTAAATCCATTGAATAGATTTAGAGTTATGCTCTGGAAAATGTTTCGAACAAAAGGACGGTCGGAAGGACGGACGGACAGACAGACGGGCGGACGGAGGCTATAACTATATCCCCTTCCGAAATTTCATTTCGGCGGGGATAAAAAACGAACATTTAAAATCTTCTCAGTAACATCTCAAATAATCCTGACGTTACATTTATTGGCCCACAATATGTTTTCAATTTGACAATACAGTCGAGGAACATGATGATAAACAAAAACAACCAGCTAATAAGGGTATTTAAATGGAACTTCTATTGACGGAACTTATAAGAAACCTGAAATGTAATGTCGAAAGGTCACATACATGGTAATTTGTAACTACAGCACCATAACGGATATCCGCACAGAAGTATCGATAGTATATATACTGCTCCATTATACATGTTAAATTAAAAGGTTCGACTTGATATATATCGACTTATTTCTAAACACATTTCGCGGAACTAAGTTAGGAACAAGTTAGAAACCATATTTACTAACCAACTACTGGTTGTGAATAAAAAGAACGCTTTACTATTGATATATGATCTCAAAATGTGTTGCATGAAAGTCCCAAACAGTTATTTCAACATTTTTAATAAAGATTATTACATGGCACTTTAATATGATTGACCAACAATGAAATCAAAATGGGGACCACGCCATTGTCTACTCTAAGTGTATTGCTTGTGTTAAAAATGTTTTGTGTCGTGCTCGGCAAAGACAATGTATTTTAATATGATTTCAATATGATTAGGCATATAAAGGCATTCTATGCATTTAATGAGAACCGTCGTATAACGAAATTTGAAATTTGAATGCAAATGCATCATGAATATTTATTTTAAACTGTAGACTCTGCTATACTAGTTAGTTTATAAATATGATGATATAAGAAAGATTATCCGTTTTTCGTCCCGCCTAGCGATGGCATAGATTAGTATATAATAGGTTGTAAACGTCCGAATATAAATTTTTGTTAGGCGCTTTTCAATTAAACATATTTATATCGACTTTATTTTTGTCGTAAAATATGCCAAATAAAAAAATATTCAAATTCATGACATTGTGTTCCACTCTCAGTTTCTTTTCTTCACATAAGAATAAGTTTAGCATATTCGCAAACATATGTTTTAATTTCAAAATATCAAAAATTATCATTTCATACATCAACGTACACATGAAGACTCCTTTTTCCCAGAATACATATACAAACATATTTCAATCATTTTTAATTAATCAAAACAAAAATACTTTTAAAATGTAAGCTACTCGAACTTAATTTTATTCAGTCGATTAACAATTGAAATAAACATCATGAAAACATTATTTATTCGTGGTCTTAAACAAAGTGGTGTTCACTCATGGTTACGCATATCGTAAAAATACTTATTGTGTACTGGTTAATGAAACAAATTCGTTCACCAAAAGCAACATATAACCTAAAACATGATATAAAAACTACTTCATACAATCAAAAACAAAATTAAACAGATGCAAAGCTGATGATTAATAATTATGAGAAAAGTTAGAAACTAATTTAGATATTTTTTTTTAAACGACGTCATTATGATATGCCTTTATTATATTATTTTCATTTGAACACAAGCTGGACGTTTTCAAGGTATTGCTTACTATTTTATATCCTATTATGGGACAAACATTTAACTCTATAATTTTATTTACCAACATATAAATACAAAAATGTCTGCATGTATGTGTATATAACAAGAAACTTACGTAATCAGTAAATGCTATGTTAAATTGTATTTCAGATGGTATTGTCATACCGTTTGATTTGGAAAGGAAGAGATACCATTGCTACATTAAAAGAACGGATGTGTAAAATTTTTTCTAGACCAACGTGTGAAGATAGCGTAAATGAGAAATTCCAAAAAGGCGTCCTTTCTGTCCAGGACAATCGAATCAGACCACCTATTTTTTCAGGATACAGCTGGTTGTGTATTATGGGTTGTCGTATAGCCAATCAAATAGTGGCCAACTTGTCACAGTTATATTTCACTGATGCGTCCAGTTTCCTGGAAACCGAATGGGAGTCTGGCGTTGGTACTGCTGAACTGACGTTCGATGGACACAACAAAGATAACATTATTTTAGGGTATTACAATTAAACATTATATTACGTAACACATTCTGGATATTAATAGTACTTCAAAAAACTAACCAATGAGTAAAAACAAGTTATACATCAAGAGTGTAAATGAAGAAACTAGACATGTGTCGGTCGGACACGGAATAACCCCGCTTTTCTCTTTTGCTTCTAATAATGTCAAACGTATGCGTCAAAATAGCCGACTGCAGAAATTCGCATAGTGATAATAGTGAGTTTCTAGTGTTATGCGATATAAGCCAACTTTGCTATTTTTAACCAAACTGACCATAACTCACAAACGTACCAAAATAATATGAAATGCAATTTTAGTGGCTTTCGTTAAGTCTGTTAAGTTTTATAACTTTATCAAAAATATTTTGAAAATGTATCATACTTATTTAAAAAAAACGTTCACCATATTTTATGTTAAAAAAATGCCCCGTAACGTCAGTTAACATTATAGTTTATGTTTGCTAAAGTTAATTACTTGACAAAAAAAAAATCGCTCTTAAGCATGACACAAAAATCCAACGGACGGAGAGATTGACAATCGGTCAATCTATCATGCTCCATCTAAAAGTGATGGCTTGATATGCTAGTGTTTGGGTTAAAACGTCATTATCTTTGAAGATTTGCTGACCAGAGTGGCTCTTTGGTGGATGGTCTAGGAGAAACTCATTTGAGCATGGCAGTGAGGAATGACACAAAGAGAGCAAATATCAGCCCTCTCGTGAACGTCTTACCCGTATACAGGTAACGGGCAAAGTGAGAGCGATAATTATGACGAACAAATATTTTTGTATTCAACTGATGTTTGGGGGATTAAAAATGATAATAATCAGATTTGAATTGTACATATTTTTGTTTTGCTTTTTATTACTTTTACTATGTAACATGTTCGCGGTTTATGTCAGTCTTAATCGTATAGGCAACGATAGTGGCTGATCTAAAACTAGTATATATTGCACACCATGTGTCAACAATGTTATTTTCAAATATAATGAAAACAGTGCACGTAATATTGACACAGATATATGATAAAAAATAAGCGACTAGATAGGATTCTTGTAATTGTGTATATTTTTGTCGTAAGGGTATATTAGAACAACAAAGATACTCAGTGAAATAAATCTTTAACAAAAACAGATTTTTGCAAAGTTTGCTGTTTTAGAGTGCCACTCGGTTGCAATATTACAATTCGACTGTTCCCGTTTGACGGAGATGGGGACAGAGTCACTTGCCATTGGCAGAAATACCCAGAAGAAAACAGTACTACTTCCAGCGCATTTCTTAATTCCGTATGTATATAGTACCTGCTTTATTACTGTTCATTTTATTTCTAATAAGACATTTTTGCACACTGTTGTCTTTTTATAGTAGATTATTCTATTATTCAACTAATATTGAAAAATAGTTCCTTAATAGTTTAACAACTATCGAAATAAAAAGGTAGTGTTTATTTATTATTTTTTTAGAATCGGGAATGACATTTCAATAACTGCAATAAAACCGTATCTTTTGTAGCATACATGCGATCTTATTTTTTCGGCAAAGCGGAGTCATTTCAAAGAAGGAGATGCGATTAATGTGTCCCTTTACGCCGAGGACTATTCAAGTTTGTTGGTTGAATTTACAGGGGCCTCAAGATACATCACTTCTGGGCCTTTTTGTAGAACGCCCATCAAGGTATCATATGTATATTATATTTCTAACAGATGGATATTTAAAACACAAACTGCTATAATCATTATTTTCTCTTTGCATTAAAACCCATACAAAACTTAAACTTCAGTAAAACTTCTAAAATATGTTAAAGAGATTTAATGATACAATCACTTATTGTTTATTTTCTGGACAACTGGACGATATGCTATTGTATGTTTGTTCTATTCAGCTTCGCGTGTTCGTTGGAAATAGTACTGCTTCATGTCAGTCTGATGGTCCGCAATTTCATCCAGAAGGAACAATGAAACCGAACTTTAAGCAATCGTATGAAATGGATTTCTTTGAAAAAGGATACTTTGTTCAGTTGCCGTTCATGACCAACAACCAAAACGACACGTGAGAAAAACAGTTTTATTTCATCTCTTATATTATTCATTGCCTGATATGTTTCCAAGTACCGTTTGAAACATGCACTTTGTTAATATGAGCCGCGTTCTTAGATAACTGGGCTTAATGCATGTGCGTAAAGTGTCGTCCCAGATTAGCCTGTGCAGTCCACAAAGGCTAATTAATGACGTCACTTTCCACTTTTATGGTATTTTTAGTTTCAAGGAAGTCCCTCCTTACCGAAAATCAAGATTAGGTGGAAAGTGTCGTCCCTGATTAGCCTGTGCGGACTGCACAGGCTAATCTGGGACGACACTTTACGCACATGCATTATGCCCAGTTTTCTCAGAACATGACACATATAAATATGCTTGTGCTTGAGTTAATCAAATAGCTCATTAAAAATCGCTTGGGCGAGTACATTTTTTGCGAAGCCAGTAAATGCAGAGAAGTATTAAACTATAGATTATACATCAATCGGTTTGGTGGGGTACATTAATCGTTTTCTCACCTGCGACATCAATTCAAGTCAAGTCAAGTCAACAGTTTATTAAAGAAACAAAGTCCTCCGGCCCAAAATACATATCATGCAATGTACAGGAATTGCAAAGTTGTGTGCTAGTGGTATTATTCAGATGTAAATGTTAGCACATGTATCTAGTCCCTTTTTCAGAATTCATAGGAACGAAAACATACACTGCAGATTTTCTACATACATATCATGTAATATATAGAAATTACAAAGTTACGTCATAGTAATATTGTACAGACATAAAGTCTCTAATCTTTTCCAGAACTCGTAAGACAGAAAAAATACACCATAGGTTTTCTACATACACACCATGTAACATAAAGAAATTGCAAAGCTATGCCACAGCAATATTGTTCAGATGCAAAAGTTAATAGATGTATGTATATCTAGTATTTTCTAGAATTTACAAGATAGAGAACATACATTGCAAATTTTCCACAAACATACCATGTAATATACAGAAATTACAACGTTGTGTCATAGCAATATTGTACAGATGTACATGTTAATACATGTATCTAGTCTCTTCTAGAATTCATAAGATAGAAAAGATACACTGCTTATTTTTTACATACATATCATGTAATATACAGAGACTGCAAAAATGTGTCACACTATTATTGTACTGAAGTAAATGTTGATACATGTATCTAGTCTTTTATAGAATTCATAAGATAGAAAATATACACTACTAATTTTCTAATAGTTTCAAAATCATTCGTTGACAATAAGTCATAGAAGTTATTCAAGTCAGTACCAGAGTTATACCAGTTGAACAGAAACTGATTTCTAATACTTGTATATTTAGTACAATGGAAAAATGCATGATATTCACAATCCACATATGTCATATTAATATTAATTTGTGAACAAACATTACACACGCGATTCTGGAAAGTAATATTCAGATGTCTGCCAGTTTCAACTTGTAGTTTATGGTTTGAACATCTTAATTTGCATAGGCTATTTTGTGTTCAATATTCAATATTTAAGCGGGTATATACGATTTTGTCAAATATTAATGAATTTTTATAAAATGTGTACAAAATTATTATATATATATATATTTTAATATAGATTAAAATAAAAGTTAAGAAGAACATGTGTCGAAAAATGCGAAATAAGCCAGATATTTAATTCTGAAATTGAAAACGGCTGTACAGCCGAATTCGCCAGCATGTATACCATACATGTACGATGTGAATCTAAACTTAGTTTAACTGTTTATTTGAATTCCCGCAACGATATCTATTCATACGACACACGAACACTAACTCCGATCCTTATACAAAGACGAATGCTTCGGTTATTGTAGGAAAATATGAACGTCACAATCGGCTCGGGGCGCTAATTTGTCTTTGCAGCATTTTATGAAATTCGGCTTTAAAGCGGGTATATACGATTTTGTCAAATATTAATGAATTTATATAAAATGTGTACAAAAGTATTATATATATATATTTTAATATAAATTAAAATAAAAGTTAAGAAGAACATGTGTCGAAAAATGCGAAATAAGCCAGATATTTAATTCTGAAATTGAAAACGGCTGTACAGCCGAATTCGCCAGCATGTATACCATACATGTACGATGTGAATCTAAACTTAGTTTAACTGTTTATTTGAATTCCCGCAACGATATCTATTCATACGACACATGAACACTTACTCCGATCCTTATACAAAGACGAATGCTTCGGTTATTGTAGGAAAATATGTACGTCACAATCGGCTCGGGGCGCTAATTTGTCTTTGCAGCATTTTATGAAATTCGGCTTTAATGTATAATTTTTCTTTCCTATTTTATGTTATTGTAACATATTTTATCAATATATTATAATTAAACACATATAAAAAATCGTACATACCCGCTTTAATGTATAATTTTTCTTTCCTATTTTATGTTATTGTAACATATTTTATCAATATATTATAATTAAAAACATATAAAAAATCGTATATACCCGCTTTAAGTAGGGTTTAAAATGACTATAATGGTGACAACGACTTGAGTTACTCACGGTGTCATGCCAGTTTTGAGTAAAACAGTCAATCAATCTATTTCTAAAAACATTGATAAACATAGCACAATCACCAATTTCTTGTGATATCCACACATATCCAAAACCGTATGTGAAAAGTATAGATTTTACTTTGGTCTCCCAACAAATTCTTCCAACATCATCTATTGATTTAAGCATAATATAACAATTTTTGTGTTGATTATTTCAGCATTTTAACATCTGGTCCAAGGTATATGATATATTCAACCGAAAGAAACATAACGCTTGTGAACATCGGGGAATGGGACCATATCAATGACACAACTATGAAGGGGATACACCAAGCGTGCGTAATGGCGTACTCAGATGACGGGTGATGTACATTTCGTTACCATTTGTTTCAATTAAACTACGATATTTAAAACGTCTATCGATATGTTAAATGAAAATAAAAGGATATATTTGGTCCACGATCGCGTACAATCACGCGCAGACAATTACCTTTTATATACTTTTTTGTAGAACCCCCGGTGAAAGTCGATGCGGTGTGCTGATGTTATTTGGTAAACACTTATTTGTACAGACAAATCCATTTTGTCAAAATCGCTAAAGAATATAAAATGTTAAATGTTATTTTTAAGTTTATATTACGGTAGATATTTGTATTAAAATGTGATTCATTGTTTAAAGAAATTACAAGCTCTTGACATCAATATTATGTTATCAATGAAGTAAGTAAATCTTTGGTTTTTGCAATTCACGTTTTGACGCATTTTGTTTGTATCATGATAGAACCAGATGAATGCAAAGCATCGGTCAATCCTTGTGGAAAAGGTGGCATTTGTGACAACTTCTTTGAGCATTTTGCATGTTCTTACCCTGCCATCAACGTTACCGAAAATATGTCGCAAAGTGGCACATGTAACACAGGTATTCTTGACAAATTTATAATTCATAAAGACGATATTGAACGTTAGTGAAATCATCTTACAAAGAATGCCTGATTGTCCGACAAAGCATGTCATATGTATTTTTACTTTACTTTGTATAAGTTGTGTTCACAAATTTAAAAAAAAAGTGTTGTTTTTTTAAAGTTGAGCACAATAAAAAAAATAGTTATGATTGCGGCTTATCAAAGATCTATGCCTCTGTACTAAATTTTAAAAAAAAAACGTAGCATTATACCTTTTGAAACAATGTCAACCGTTGATGTGAGACATAAAGATAGTAAACACTAAATGTTTTATATATTAAATGATAAACAGGCGTAACAACAGAGAAAGGGAATGACGGTCTGAAGATTGGCCTCTCCGTAGGTCTATTTCTGCTCCTGCTGCCCCTTCTCATCGCAGTGACGCTGTACCTGAAGAACAAATGGTCGGAGAAGATGCGGACAAACCATGTTGGAGATGAAACGCGGATATCGGCTGTAGCAAAGACGGCTTTTTAATAACTTATCAACAGACGATACATGTTTGTTGTGAATTGATATCAACCGAATTGTTCAATATTTATTTTGTGTCAGATGAGTAGTTGGTTAAAAGACCCCTACCGGTGTAACCTAATTAGACTGTAAGTCCCTATTTCCTTTTGTCTGTGTGTCGGTCCCAATCTGGTTTCTTTGATAAGTCAAACAATTTTCAATATGGGTTGTGGAAACTTGGTATGTTGAGAGAGACAATGTGGAAATATGCGCGTTATTTCATATTTGTTGTTATAGAAAAATTGTAATGCCTGTGGTTACGGGAAAAAATAAAACCTACAATCTTTACCTCGCGATAAGACAACCAAATACTAAAGGTTAAGTGGGTACTGAAACATCTTATATTGATAGAGGGCTTTATGGGAAATAATCACGATGTATCCGTTATTTCGTCAAATAAATTAGCTGTTTCTACAGTTACATGGGCAATGGTTGCAGAAATAATTAAAAGCAAATGTTAAGATCTTTTTTAAAAAGTGGTTGCACAGAAGGCTGTAAGAGGAATGTGCCACTTAGTTTAGTTTCCTCGTCGAAGAACGAATTGTAGTTAATAATGGCAAATCTTTTATGAGCAGGGAAATCATTAACAACTTAAATCTGGATCGTGTGATTACTGAAACAGTGCCTGAGAGAGGTTTAAGAAACTTTGTATGTGTGTAAGGGTAAATGATTACCTCGCAAGTTATTTGAGGTTAGTCAAGCCGTCCGTCTGTTCGTCCGTAAAAAATCAGGATTCAAATAAATGTAGACAGTACCTAAAGCTGGGTTAATTAACTTAATATACTGATATTTGAGCATATAGGAATCTCAGACAAATCTTTCTTCCTATGGTCATAGAAATAAGTGTTAACTAAAATGTGCACATGTGAAGACTCAAAAAAAACCTAACCAAGTTTTTAAAAACTCTGTATGAGTAGATAGGGTCATTATCCGAATATTCAGTTATTGCAGTCCGTTTTTTCAGATAAAGCTGTTTTCTATGGTTACAGATATGAGCAAAATCTAAAATCGACATTTTGCTATAACTAAAAAATTCTCTAGCTGGGTAAATAAAACTTATGAAGTTCCTTTTTTTACTCCAACAGCATAAACCCGGTAGTGGTCTGATTTCGGCCTGATACTAAGCCCTTTTTTGTATTCAGTTTTTTTTTGCATTGTTATTTGCGTGTGTTATTGCGGATATTATGTTCATTTTCTGCCCTGTCTGAGGAGGATTGTATGTGCCTTAGCAACCATTTCTTTACAAACTTAATAATAATGGTTAACAGTTGAATTCAAACAAATCATATCTATATACCATATGTAATAAACATTTTTAGAATAAACATAGCATATACCATCTATATGATTCGTTAGTTTTAAGACATTACAATTTATTTTGTATTGTATGCGATTAATTATGTAACTTGCATCAATTAAGCAGAAAAATCAACAGCTTCGATTTTACATTTTTAAAAGAATATTCAAATACAATCTGCATTTTAAAAATATAATGAAACAATAAATGTTTTTTCGCGATGTGGTTGCATTATATGGTATTTTATCTGAAGAAAAGTTACTACCAAAAAGATGTCTAATGTCGTTGATTGTCTATGCTATAAGGTGCACGCAACGGTGCAAGCCACACCAATAATATAAGTTTAATGTCGTGTTTCTGTTATATAACAATTTGAAACATGGGTTAGGTTATGTTCTGAAGCCAAACACATAATTCTGAAACTGTTTTAAGTTACAAAAAGCAAATTTCTTTATTAACTACTCTAATAACAATTACCATAAAAATTATCTTCAAACTTTTAAACAAGGCGATGTAAGAGCATCACAGTGGCAAAACAAACTACATTTTAAATAAATACTCGAATAATAATAACACATTTTGGAATACTGAAACTCCAGGGGTGGTTTTCCAGAAGCATCTTAAGTTAAATTTTATTTTTATCCTTAAATTGGGAATTTTTCTTCTTGCTAGGCATCAAAAATTTCATCAAAATAACATCATTATGTCAATATTGTTTGCGGAATACCCAAAAAAACAGGATTGTCTTTATTTAGTAAAGAAATTCAAAAAATTATAATTTTGAACTTAAGTGAAAATATTTAAGAAATGACTTAAGATGTTTCTGGAAAACGACCCCAGAACAATTATCAGACGAGTATTTTATTGGAAACAGGTCATACATTTTGAATGCAATACCGGAACACACGTACACTAAGTCAATTAACATAAAACATTATTGAAGCAAGATTTTAAAACAAGTGTAAGGCATTCAAAAACTCACTATAATCCAAGTTAAAAAAGGCATTTCAGAACGTTTTTGTTAAAAAGGATAAATTTATTTGATCATTACTACTGCCGATTAAAAATATAGTGATTTTAGTGTACTTATACATTTTGGTTATGTACAATCCTCAACAAGCGCAGTTGTTATTCGGACCATACATATTACGGCTTAAAGGCTTTTTCACATTTTGTAAATTGATGTAACAATTTTTTTTAATAAATGGACGAAAACATTACTTAAAATAGTTTGTTACTGTGACATTGCTATTTACATCATACACCCGCTATGTAATCCCATTCCAGGTTATTGATAAATACATATGTTTAATTGTTCAATAACATTCATCAATTGCCCATATTAGACCCCATATTATAAATGAAATTGTGCGAGATATCCTCTTCCCATTTCGCATGATGGCAGACGATACTTCGCTGTATACAATTTTGTCAACTATTCGGTAAATGGGGCTACTTATCTTTATTCCAATCTAAAAAAAAATGTCCCTGGTACTAAAAAAGTGATTGGTTTCATTCAATCCTCACAAAAACGAGTGCTAAGAACTATCTAGAAAACTCTACAGCCGAATCCATTCCCCTATTGTTCTGACGACTGCCAAATCAATATAGTTTGGTCTCATCTTTTTCTAGGTTTTAACTGATCTAACTTCTAACACCTATTTCTGGCATTACAATATTGAATCAATAAAGAAATAAGTACGGCGAGAGAGAGAGAGAGAGAGCGTTCGGGTATTATCGACCCTTTAGTGGTAAATAAGCTTATTTTCGTTTTGTAACTACTTTAACTTCAGAAGATACATGTCACAAAGAAATACCAAGTTTGATTGTATAATTTGACATTACTTGAACCTCAAACTAAAGTGTATTGTTGAAACGGTTTAAAGTCAAATATATATTATATTATATATATATATATATATTTAGTTTAAACATATTTTATTGTATATACACATTCATTTACAAGCAATTACATATAATAGATGTTTGAGGTAGATGTATACAAATGGATTGGGCCTAGAGTTATACCAACATCATCGAAGGGCCCTCTCAGTTATATATTATATATATATATATATATAAAGACATTTGCGTAATTCATGGTACAACTGTTATAATCATAGTCATATTCAAACTTTGATTTCAATTTCGACAGCAAATACTTTTCAATTTTCTAGACTTAAATTAAAGTGATATTATACGCATAAATCTTTTGAAATCAGCATAAGCATTTCAATGTGTATATTGACTGGTGTGAGTTAAGATCCTATTAGATTAAACTGTTAGGCATTACACATTGCAGATATAAGAGTCAAGACTTACGCTGGCTTTCCCTGTTCATTAACCTTTGTAAATCAACAGGTCTACGCATTCTTAACGGTAGATTATGGGCGCAGACATGTTTATATTTATATCGAAAACAGGCGCTTCGTTAATTGATTACAGCTAACAAAAGAATGCGATTGTTCGCGAATTAATTTTTTTACGATTGAAGATCTAAACGAAAATAGCGATCATGTACCAATTAGTTTTTCGATACATGTAAATATTGATTATCCGGAAGAGATATGTGAAAATTATGTTGAAGCGTTGTTTTTTAAACTTACCTTACATACGAGATTTCCTATAATGATGAAGCGCATGTGAAGAATGCAGACTGGTTCGATTATGAGTGTGTTCAAGCTAAAATATATGTTTTCAAGCTATGAGAAATGTTAATAAGTGCAAAACTACAGGTAGATATTTAGTTTGCTCACAAACATCTAATAATAAATACGTTATAAATAAAAAGAATCAGTTTTTTTTAATTAGTAAACTTTGCGAATTAGAGAAATAAAAGCACGCTAAACCAAGGGGGTCAATGCATAATTGTTAACATAATAAGAATGAAAAGAGTAACAACATTTATAATGCTGATTTTTATAACTATTTCTCTACACTAAGTAATGCTGTTTTACAATTTTTATATTCGAATGACGAGGGTGAACAATTTTTTGGCTCGCATGATTTTAATAACTTTGATATCCCGTTTCCGAAACTTGATAAACCAATCACCACTGAACATTTTTTAAATGCCTTCAGGTCTTTGAATTCAGGTACAGCATGTAGCTTTGATAATATGTTAAATTAGTATTTTATGGAAAGCGCGGATATTTAAAGTCTCTATAACGCTAAAAATCAACGAAAATTTCGTCAAGTATTTCGTAAAATAAAGTTAACACCTAAACAGCCAGTGTTCCTTATAGCAAAAGTCACAATTTCAACGCTAGATGTGGTATGATTACATAGATTTCTGTAGATACAAAATGCGCGTTTTCATTTATTTGTGACACAATTAATTCCTTTATAATATCCCGCGAATATATCTATTCATACGACACACGAACGCTAAAATGGTACCATGTTTCCATGTATTTATAACAAATGAAATCTTTTTCCTTAAAATAAAATGTCTATTTCAGGCATCACAACTAAAGCCATTCAAGATACATTTAATTCGTCTCGGTAGCTTGAATATGTTATTATAATTAATGAAGTTCAAACTTTGGAATAATGCTATTAATTATATTAAATGAAAACTTTATTTACAACGAGCGAAATAATACGTGTGCATGACACTTATGGAAAAAATTGAGACGTTTAATAAATAAGCTTCAAACGAAATAGGGAAATTAAGCAAGTGTTACGCTCTTGAAAAAAAACGCTTTTATAACATAGCGTTTGCAATGCGATTAGCTCCGAATTGCCATGTAGTAGCGCATCAGATTTTGATTCACAATGTTTTACATCCGGTACATGCGACACTGTGTATATGACTGTTGTGTTAGTTACTTCGTTTTAAAAATACAAAAGCCCCTAGAAACTTTATTTTTAGTTAGTGCTTACGGGTTCAACACTTTGAATTGTACCTGCAGCATTGTGTAAATAATAATTACAACTTCTATCACATCCATATGAATGTGCATTCTGATTGGATAATTTGTTCACGTGACCGGTTTTTCATTTTCCGATGAACCCACTTCGTATGCAAATTTAAACATGAATATTCATGTCGCTACTTTCTGGTCATAAACAAGTCGCCAAAATGACGTTATGTTTTGCGCGAAACTTAATGGCGTTGATTTTATTGGTCAATAGCGAAATGACGTTATATTTTTTGCGTAAACTTCAACGATATACTCGGTCGACGGAGATGAAACCGAAACTGAAAATAGATTCATACGCTAGATTAAAAATGACTTGTATGACCCTTACCACGATAGAATTTCAGCTTTATGATCAATTCCGTTGTAATTATAAGATTTGAACAGCATTTTTCTGCATATCATCGGGGTATGAACTGTCAGGAAAAATACACCTAATTTATGCATAAACGCCGTCGGCGTTTATGCAAATTAGGCGTGATTTTCTCGACAGTTCATACACCGATGAAATGCAGAAAAAAGGCTATTCAATTCTTAAGTATTTTGAAATCAAATTGGTTTAAACGTTTATGGATATGACGGAGAATGTCATCAGAGAACCTTAGAAATTGACTATCAATAGAACTGTCGTTTTTGTTGCTGAATATCATGCAAACTTTGTTTTGTATGCGGAAATAAGAAAACAAACATCGTTGTCATTTCAAGAGTTGAAGTGGAGGGTACAGAAACACCGATACAACACTTGGGTTTCTTGTCATGTTAAGATTTGTTTTAAAGATGCCTGGATTTAGAATGTGTTTATGTATTTATATGCAGTATGTTGATGTATTCAACTTCATTGCAATATGATTATATGGTTTCAATATGAACAGAAATACAAAATAAATCAAACTAAATATTCCAGAAGTGTACATTTACTTTATTCATTTAATTCTTAATGTTTTATCTGTTGTTTTTATTAGACGTACAACATGCATTATTTGTTCAATGTTTAAGGCTTGAAACCTGTCCTTAAACGCAGCTAAATGATAATACATAACGAACAGTTTCGTCATTTTTCTCAAAACTACTTTGAAAAGGAATTACTGTCACTTTAGCAAATTATTCTAAGGTTCCCTTAACAGGTCTTTAAAAATATCATAACAAACACGACTTCCCATAAAAAAAGTTGAGTACTACGACTGGATAGCAAAATGCAAAAACCCCTCTATTGTGTAGCTGCTGCATTTAAAAATGAATTTAAAGCGCAACATTTAAATTTTCATCAGCTGATATCTTAATTAAATTTGTAATTGATGTTATTTTCAAGTGAAGTGATTGGAAAAATTCTTACGTCTGCATTCTTAAATGTACATTCGGATATAAACATGTAATATGAAATAAAAAATGAAAACACTTGAGTAAGCGAATGAAGAAATGCAAAGGTACGTTTGCGTACATTTTACGCAAGAGCATCGTTATTGGCTGTCTTATCGTCAAAATAAACAAACGTCGAATTATTTATCTGCGCTCGTGACACTTTTGATTTCTTCAAGCTTACAGGAAAATCGTGTGGAGTTTTGGTCAAAGATCAGGTCCTTCGTTTTATAGATATTTTTTGAAATACAAATTCATACATTCATATATTAAACGGCAGGAAATGGCTTGTGATAACGCTTATCTCAGGACACTGTATGGTCCGACCAAACACGTACAGTACACATGGCGTATAATCCCATAAAATTATAAATTTCAATTAAACGATGTGTGCATGGTTTTATCGCGTTTAAGTTAAAACCTTATGAATGTGTATCATAAACGCGGTATTAGTTTTAACCTTCATTTAAAAGAAACAATAACGTATTCAGTAAGAATATCAAATACAATACTTAAATTGATGTATATATGCAATCTTAGAACATTTTTATACAAGCCTAAAACGATATGCAAACGTAAATTCAGGTTTAACAATTCATGGAGTTTTACAGTGGATGTGTTATACCATCAAAAAATTTTAAAGTGTGTTAATTGGCTTAAAAATGAAGGCAATTTGTCTTACTACAATGGTTATGTCGATTAGTTTGATGAAAATCACATTTGCGCAAGAACTATTTGGAGCGTCCGTCCACTGGAGACCGACAAGTTACGCCTCGGTTCGTTGTTTGTTTGGGTTTTTTTTGGTATATTTATATTGTTAATTCTCATATTACATAACCAATCTGTTTTTCATTTTATATATACCGATTTATATTGACGTTGTGACGATTTACTCTTCTTAATGGTAAGCTTTTGTTTGGCGTATCTTAGGGTTAAATGCATTTTAGCTGATGTAACATCTAATTGACGTCATACGTCAATGTTTTGCACAGGCGGTCCATATAAATATACTTAGATTCATATTCTATTTATTGCTACTGTCGTTTGTTTTTGTGTTTTTTTATCATCGGCAGCGCGCGTGCATAATATACTCTGCTCGTGCAAAAAATACGTATAACTTTAACGCCCGGGTTACGCACATATTAATTGCACTGTGTGATAGCGCTTTATGGTATTTCGATGACAACTGTTAAAAAAGTGGAAAAAAATTGTTATCCATTAATACTCAGAACATTGTTTTTAATCTAATACTTATATTTTAAATTTAATATCATACTTCTATTTCAAACACCTATATTATTTTCTTATAACTTACTTTGAGGGTTATACAATGTTTGTCCGTTTGTGACAGCGCTGTTATAATTGTTGATTACAATAAGCGTGTTGGTACATAGGATGAACATGTTTCATACAATATAAGAAAAAACAAAACTTTCGGCCTCTGTTCTTGTTGTAATCTGCCTGGCAGGAAACTACTCTCTTACAAGGCATTTGAATTATACTACGTACGTTAAGGTTTTTCGTCAGAAAAAATCTTCATAATACTTAACCTGTCTATGTTACGTCTTGTGTTTTGCAGATTTCAATTTCATACCGGCTCATTTGGGAGGGACGTGACACAATCACTACAACGAAAGCCATTTGCAACTCGACCAGGATACCGCTCGTAATTCAACGTTGTCTAGAATCAATTGATGAGAAGTTCCGACGTGGCCTGCTTTCCACACAAGACAGTAAAATCAAACCACCGATTTTTCGAGGATACAGCTGGTTATGTATAAAGGGTTGTGGTATACCCAATAAAACAGTTGCCAACTTGTCAAAGTTATATTTCACTGATGCGTCCAGTTTCTTTGAAACCGATTGGGAGTCTGGCGTTGGTACAGCTGAGCTGACGTTCGATGGTCACAACAAAGATAACATTATTTTAGGGTATTTGAATTTGAAAATGAATAAATAATATTTATCATTTAAAACAATACCTGCAAATTGCAATAATACATTCTGAGTTAAACAATAGAAACAAGAGTCAAAAAGTATCCGTCGGTCACGTATGCACCCACTTTTCTCTTTTGCTACCAATCACGTCTAAGGATCGCAACACACGAGACAACTTAACAAATGCACTTGGGGATAACCGTGAATATACATTTCAAGCACAATATCAGTTAAATTTATGTACATAAATTCATGTGGTTGTCGCTGCTAAAAAGCTAAAATAAAGAGCAATAGCAACATGATGTTGAAAACAAAGAACAAAAATGCTCATTAACGCAAATGAACATTGTAGTTACTTCACTCACAAATGAATTATTTAACAACTTAAGCGCGACACAAATTTCCGACAGACGGAAAGACGGTATACCTACCCCTTCCCAATGCTTAATAATGCTTTTTATTTGATCGTTCGTCAAAAGTTGTAGCTCTGTTACTCTTGTATCTTCAATGCAATTGAGTAATTAAATATTAATTATTAGTAAATTGAATGCGTTTTAATTCCCTTTTATTATTGTTTAATTTGAGTTACAATGCTATGACGTTAAATTTTATTTACACTTAAATGTATTATGAATATTGCTGGGCCAAGTGTGAGGTTGAGCGCTCTATAACCAGGTTTAAACCCCCAATGCTTTGCATTGACCGTTCCAAGGCGGTGACCCCAGCTTTATTCATATTTTGTGTTTATGTTGGTTTGTATTGTGCTGTATTGTGCTGTTTTGTACTGTTTGGGCAATCGGTCACTTGCCTTAAATAAAGGACCAACTAATTGTGTTTAATGAAAATTCAATACTGCTCCAGCAGCTGGAGTTTCACTTCTTTATATTAATAGGTTAGTGTAAGTGCAATAATGTCATATGTCGTTGCAGATTTGCTGACGAGAACGGCACTTTGGTTGATGGTTTAGGAGAAGCGTATTTGAGCATGGCAGTGAGAAATGACACAAAAAGACCTAATATCAGCCCTCTCGTAAACGTTTTGCCCGTATACAGGTAAAAGGCTTTTTGCATGCAATAATTGTGACGAAAATATAGTCGTGTAAGAAACTTTGTTTCAGGGTCAAACAAACATAATCAGATGTAAATATAAAATTATGTGGCTTTTGCTTATTCCTATATAAATAGTTTCATTGTCTCGGATTATATCTAATTATAACACGGCACGTGCAAAATTTCATATAAACAAAGAAGGACTTCCGGCCGTGGGTTATTCGACAATAAACTGTGGGCGTATTGATGAGAGAACTTCACATAAAATAGTACACACGAAAAATAAGATACATTGTATAAATATTTAGTAAAAACCGTGTAAGAATCGAAATAATTCGTGTACGTTATAGTTTGTTGGGTTATTCGACAACAAACTATAACGTGCACGAATTATTTCCTAAGTATATTGTAGGGGAGAGAATAGTCGCTGATCCATCACTTGGTGACTTTTCTTACGCAGCACTTTTCAACCTTTAATATCTCAGTAATTAGTTAAGATTTTGATTTAGAATTGCACATGTGATCATTTGACTATATTATGTGCAAGATTTCATTATAATCATTCAACCGTGCCAATCGGGCGCTTTTGAACGTGTGCAAATTGTGGTTTCATATTGTTGCACGTGTAAATTGTGAAACGCGATATGATTGGCGTCGCTCTGGTGAGCGTCGACTAGTATGTAATGAATTTTTTTTTCGCTTATGGGAGAAGTTATTTACGGATCAATGTATATATTTTTGTTTAAATAATATCTTGCATAGTGGTGATTTTTTGTGTAAATTAGTGTAAATAAGTACTGCATTTCTGCCTATTACATTTATTTCAACATTTATTGCCAATAATGCAAAGCTAATTGATTTAATTAATAATTGATCCACAACTGATCACAGGGGAAAGATCACAGGGAATGGGCAAATACGCGAAACTTTCTGGTTTTGTATAAAAACAAAACATAATCAAAATATATTCATTTTGTGATTTTTCTAATTTGCTTATTTAGAGGAGAATCACTGTAGTACGATATTTGACGACCTATCGCACAAGAAAGTTTATTGGAAGGCGTAGTGGTACGAAAACGTACAATGTATTAGTTTATTAATAGTCATATAAAAACGATCGCTATACACAACTTCACCAAATAGCAGTACATAAATGATGTCAGCCGAAAAAGCTGAGTTGGGAGAGCGTTAGACTGAAGTTGTTTACGCAACAATCATCTAAAGGCCCCCGGTTCAATCCCGGGTTCCGGCACGAACGGAACAGTTCGGCGGCTGACAATTTTTTTTAAGTCAGGTTAATAAATATAATAAAGGTTTATTTTATGTAGACATTTTAAAATCCATTTCACTACAATTGGACATTTTTTATTAAAATTAATGACTGCCGCGTGGTGACAACGTTAATTAAAATTTCTTACATCACTTAAATATCTTATAAAAAATACACGTGTTTTTATATTAACAAATAAATGCAAACAACACATCTATTATCCATGTATTTTTATGGTTGTCTATCATAGGCCCTACCATAGGTACTATCCCTACCACATATAGAGCGCCAGCGCGACACGTATTATTGATTGTAACAATGAGTTGCGATAAAGGAAGCAGCCGCTTATCAAGGAGGAGCTGTGTCCCAGCAACCCGTTTCCCTAGAGTCAAGCACTCCTCGGAGTTTTTTTTAAGAACCACATATAGAGCGCGAAGTGCGACACGTATTACTATCCAGGTGGTATGGGCCATTTAGCATTATCCGACCATTACATCCAAAGTTATCTTCCTTAGAATTTTGAGAAATTTTGAAATCGTTGTTCGAAGTCCAAAATTTTCATCCGATTGTTCCCAAACTTGCACAGGTTTTTTATCAATGAGGACCCAACCCAAACTCTCTATATGAGCAATATCGGACCATAAGTCCAGAATTATGTCTCTTTGAATTTAAACATAAAAGTGAAAAACTGCTTGGTTAGGTGATTATGTCCACATTTTTTATCAGATTCTTTCCAAACTTACAGAGTCGTCATATCAATGAACATTTTTACCTCATTAAAAATGAGAAACAACGGAACAATAAGTTCAGAATTTTTTTTCTATTAAATTTGACAAAATAAACAATTTCCACTTGTTTAGAAGATTTCACAACTTTCGTCTGAATCTTTCCAAACTTGTTAAGTGTTTTAATATCAGTATTACTCGAACCCTGTTGAAAATGATGAATATCGGAGCAATAAATCTATTATATTCTTTTACTGAATTTCAAAGTATTGTGAAATGCAGCTTCTTTATGCAATTTACAGTTTTCATTCATAAAATTTCAAACTTTTACAGTGTTTTCATATCAATGAGTACTAAACCCCTATCGTAAATGAGCAACGTAAGAATAAGTTCAGAATCATCTCCCCTTGAAGTATAGACAAATATGAAATTACGCTTACAAGATGAAGCAGATTTTTTAAAACCTACACAGTTCTGTTCCATTAATGAAAACTGCACACGGATGCCAGTTAAAAAAGGGAAACCAATGTAAATAAAATGAACTATGAAATATTTGGGGGTTACAACACAAAATCATAGATAATGGTTATTTGTGGGTTATAATACAACATCATACATAATGGTTATTTGGGGGTTATAACACAAAATTATAGATAATGGTTATACCAGCATCTTTTTCTATTTTGTTTAAAATAATCGGCCAATATATTAATATTTACAGTAGAAAAAAATCGTTCCATGTAACTTCATTGAGTGCCTTTTACAATGAAATTACCGACGCCCTTTGATGCTTTGCATCAATACTTATCTTGTTCTTATTTTATTTAACTTTCTTCATTTTAGGTGGTTGATACACCAGGAAACCACAAAATTAATTTAAAAATCAATATATTTCGTATAAAATTTCAGAAGCGCATTTTGCATGTTGCAGCGCACCTTCCTCATTTGCTGAAGCATCCGATCATCACGAATGAATGATTTTATCGTTTGCTGGCACAAACTGTAGGAAAATGATCACAATTACATTTTAAAATCAAAATATTTACTCATTACTCATGAAAATTGATGCGTTCGAAAAGTCTTCAAGTGCATTACAATCATACATAATTCAAATTTAATTTGAATTTCATCATTCTAGGTGGGTTTTAAAACCATGTTAACGCAACAATAATGAGAAAAACAATATGGCTCGCATGAATATTTAAGAGCGAAATGTTTCAAGCCGGTCGGTCATTAAGACGTGTAAGTTAATGCGTTTTACTTTTCGCATGTTTATTTTACAATGAACAATTTTGAGTATTTTACTTTTTCAGTGATTGTTTTAATTTGTTATTTTTTTATATTTTAATGTTGATCAATTTCTATTAAATTTACATGCAGTATTAGATATGAGTTGAATTAGTCCAAATGTCAACAAAATCCGTTCTAAAATAAGGGAGCTTTTTTGATTTGCGTACGTGCTGCGTAAGAAAAGTCTCCAAGTGTATATGGCCATGAAGAATATATTTAGCTGACACTTGAAAAAGGAAACATATAAGTAACATGCTTTACTGTTTCATAGTATATGGTTGGCTTTTGCTAAATCTGTTTAAGATTGCCACTCGGTTGCAATATCACAATACGACTGTTCCCGTTCGATGGAGATGGTGACAGAGTCGCTTGCTATTGGCAGACGTACCCAGACGCAAATAGTCCTTCTTCCACCGCAGTTCTTAACTCCGTATGTATATAGTACTCACTATATTACTATTCGGTTAATATGTTATTTGAAGTGTATGAAAATGACTTTAACTTAATTAGTTTAAATGGGTTCAATTCAGGTCGAAAACAATTGTTTAAATTTCAAAATATAAAGTGTGTATATGTATCAAATTTTAAAACAGAGAATGCCTTATTATTCACTGAAATGAAAAATTTATCTTTTCATAGCACACATGTGAAATATTTGTTTCGGCCACACGCAGTAATTTCAAAACAGGAGATCTGATCACTTTGTCTCTGTATGCTGAAGACTATTCTAGTTCGTTGGTTGAATTTACCGGTGCCTCAAGATACATCACCTCTGGACCTTTTTGTAGAATACCCATCAAGGTATGTAGATACTATTTCAAAAGGATGGGCATTTCTAACGCTTATTGCAAGTTTCATTGTAATGCGTCCATAATCAACCCCAAACAAAGCTTAGACTTCAGTAACAGTTCAAAACGTTGCAAAGTGACACATGGATATAAACATGAAGTTTTCATTTCTTGACAAATGTATGCTATAATAGCGCATATTTGCTCTATTCAGCTTCGTGTAATCGTCGGAAATAGTTTCGCTTCTTGTCATTCTGATGGTCCTACATTTAACCCAGAGGGAACATTGCCACCGTACTTTAAGCGATCGTATGAAATGGAGTTCTTTACTGGAGGATACACTGTTGCGTTACCGTTCATGACTGATAAACAATCAGATACGTGAGAAGCAAATATTTTTCATTTCTTCTCTGATGTTTAGCATGGCATAATATGTTTATAATAACAATGTCCCTTTCAAACTTGCCCTACTTTCAATATACAAATATGCTTGCCCTTGAGATCATTAATTAACATCATGAAAAGAGAGTACTTTGCAATTCATCAACTTATTTGAAAATTAAAGCATCAGATAAAGCATCTGTTGAAAAATATTGTATCTATAATTTCAGCATTTTAACATCTGGTCCAAGATATATGATATTTACCATCGAAAAAACCACAAGGCTGTTGAAGACTGGGGAATGGGACAGTATAACTGACATTAGTATGAAAGGCATACACCAAGCATGCGGAATGGCGTATTCAAGTGACGGGTGATTTACCTGTTACGCTTTTGATGTTTTCCGTTATTACTGATTATTTTATACCTCAATTCCTGTATAACTTGAACATGAAATAGTAATCTTAGTTTACCACGCACACACACACAAACACATATTTAAAGTTCTTTTTGTAGAACCCCCGGAGAAAGTCTTTGCAGTGTGATGATGTTATATGGTAAATATCCATTTGCATGGACAAAACCTTTGATGTCAATATTCGTAAAGTGCATAAATTGCCAACTAAATGTTCCCTCATTATTACAACTAGTTGTTTTCATATTATATACAAACGTATATTATGTTATATATGTGTGGGTATAATATTTATACAATATTTGAATTAATTATATGCTTTTGATGGAAACATCAATATACTGCTGCAATTAACATCAATATACTGCTGAAATTAATGTCAATAATTTGTTTTTACAACTTACTTCTTCATGCATAATTGTATGCATATTTTTAATCATGATAGAGCCTGATGAATGCATGGCATCGACCAATCCTTGTGGAAAAGGAGGCGTTTGTAACAACTTCTTTGAGTATTTCACATGCACTTACCCTACCGTCAACATCATCGAAAATATTTCTCAAAATGACATATGTAACACAGGTATACCATATCTCCCTTTGCCCAAGCAACATTTCGTAAGTAAAACGTTCTAGTTATTGTTTATATTATAGCACAATAAACTTAATAAAAAATATTATTTCGTATAACCTGGCATCTACTTCTCTATATGAAATTCACATAAAACAAAGCACTTTATCTTATGAAACAATGTTATCAGGTTATGTGAGATAAATATGTTGTAAAACCTGAATGCTTCATAAATATATAAAAATTTAACAGACATGACGACAGAGAAAGGAATTGGCGGTCTGCAGATCGGCCTTCCCGTGAGTCTATTTCTGCTGTTGCTGCTCCTCCTCATCGCAGTGACGCTCTACCTTAAGCACAAATGGACGAAGAGAATGCAGACAACCGATGTTGGAGAAAAAACGCAGAAATAAACCGTGGCGAAAAGGGTCTTTAAACAAGTCTCGTTATATAACTATCTCATGATTTCAAAAGGATTGGCTTTTGCGTTGGTTGTAAATAATGTTTAAAAATGTATGTGTATGCGTGCTTGTATGATGCTAAAATTATAGATATGTGGTCCAAGTTTGTAAATATTAAATGAGTTTATGAATATTGATATGATAAAGAATATTAGTCAAACGCAGTCTTTTAAGCGTATAAAGTCCAAATTCTTGGCTTTGAATATTACAAAGCTGTTGAGCTAGCTTTAATTATTTTAACAGAACAGAACATGTATTTTATTATGACTTGCACAATGTACATCGTCAATATTAGAAAACAAACAAAGAATAATTAAGAACATTCATGTCACGGTAATCATATATTTTCAGTAACTACGGTATACCTGTATATACGGTTTACCTGGTCTTTATTATAAAGCTTATTACATTTGATTGTGATATACATCCATATAATGTAATTCAAAATGTTAAAGTATGTGTCCTTGTTTTACGAGGATGAACTTACATTTAACAACGAGTTTCGTTTATTTAATGCGTATTTAATAAAAAGATAAATTTTAATTAATTTGGATTTGTAATCAATGCCCAACATTTCCAAATGTTTAAACATCGATTGGCGTTGGTAAAAATACTTTGGTACATATTTTTTGCGTATCTCCTCTAAAAATGAACATATAAGCATCAAATGATATTCATCTTCAATATCATGTGAATAACAAAATAAACAATAACGCTGATCCCTAGCAATTCTATTTCCACCATATCTACCGGTTTGTATTCTTAGTGGGTGAACCGATAGTTTTAGCCTACAAAAAACATTATTAGGCTGCTAGGTAGTAAATCGAGGTATGATTCGTAATGGAAATTGTTTTGAAAAGTACATAAGTAGTAAGAACATGGTTTGTCTGCATGCTCTGGGACCATTCCTGAATAAAATTATCAATGATACGTTGTTTAAAGATACAAATAAATGATTTAAAATCGACAATTTCAGCGCCTTCAAAAATATAAGAGAAACCATGATTGCTTAGCAATAACTTAACATTATATACCCATTTGTTTAAGCCATCGTGACAATCTGCTTTGGCCTGCTCATAAACCTTTTTAATAATTATATTATCTGTATGTATAATTTTACTCCAGTATTTAATAATATATATTAATGTATATACCTTGTAATGAACAGAGGGTATCGACCTAACTCTCCATATACGCCCGCATTAGATGTATTAGTTTTAAGTTTTAAAATACGTTTGCAAAATTTCAGATTTATTCTATCTAGTTCTTTTGATTGCGTAAATCCCCATACATCTGCTGAATAGATAAGTATAGAGCCAACAAATGAATCAAGTATCTTTGGCTTTAGTTCGTACTTTTTACAATGTTGAATAGTAGGTTTCATGCCTTAATTGTTTTACCTGCTAAATATTATTGATTCAGCTAAAAACTCCCTGTGTAATTGAAAACAGTGCCAAGATAATTAAAATCGTCTACAACAGTTAATTCTTTGACATCAAAATTCCATATTTCATTTGACAAAATTCTGACCCTCTTCCTGAAAACCATAATTTTAGTTTTGTCTGTGTTGACAGTAAGTCCCCATGTTTTACAATAAGAGTGCAAAATATTAATAGTGGTTTGCAATTCCTCTCGATTTCGCAAAAATGGCCATATCGTCTGCAAAAAATTAAAGCATTAACACAATATCGTCAAAAATAATCCCGAATTAGGTTCATTTTGCAAATAAAGTTCAAGATCATTAACAAAGAATGTAAACAAGATCGGTGAGATTTCCACTCCCTGCCTTAAACCAACTGCAAATTCAAAAAAGTCGGAATATGTGTTACATGATTTTACGCATGATTTTACTTTATTATACATATCCCGTATGATTCTTAACAATTTACCTTGGATTCCGGATTTGTACATTTTCAGCCACTGGGAATTTCGTCAAAACATTTAAACATGTCCACAAAAATAACATAAAGACGTGTATTATGGTTAAGATAATTTGGATTACTGACAAGAGTATAAAAACGGAATCAACGGTTGATCTCCCTTTCCGAAATCCGAACTGAGTGTCCGAAATAATAACGTTAAGTGTTGTCTCCTATGGATTGTTCTGTCTAGTATAATACAAATGTGCTCAAATAAAAGACAAAAATAATAAATTATGATCATAATTATAAGTATAATCATTAATTTTTAATTGTTAATAGTCACTCTGATATATAAATAAAAACTAACATTCAAAAGCGACATTTCAGGTTTCGTCATAATAAATCAATTTTGCTATTATTCCCCTTCATTTAAGAACAAGTATATGAAAATAAATACGAACTTTACCAGGATATACATTATTCACATGCATGAACTAAATTTACGACCCTGCTTTCTTTTTATCGTGTCGTATTGGCTGACTTTATTTGTTAATTCAAATGTAGCCAAGATGATGTGGTTTCAATTAATGACATACCAGTTATCTAAATCTATACACATGCGTGCAATGATATTGAGTTGATGAGCGTTCGGCTGGTATAGAGCACTTGTTTATAAAATTAAAAACAAATGCGAAAAAGATAACCTTGCAGTACTTATTAAGTTAAACTGAATGTCTGTTTGCGAGTGTTCTCCCTTGTCATACTGCCTATCGGAGTTGCATTATTCATTATGAAAACCCTGTTGAGAGAAAATAAATACGTAATTGCATGATGATTATCTCTGTTCATATCAAATAAGTAGCTTTGCTTATGGGTAATCATTACAGACATGTGTGCTCTAAACGATATACTCTACCATTATGAAGTGGCAACATTCTTGTTGTTTAGGACTGCAAGGAATTAAGAAAAATAGCAATACCTCACCGATGATGTGTAGCTCTAATTAATAACAAAATGTGCGTTGTAACCAAATATTTGTTAACCGTTTGTCAATCATAGATCAAAAATTCAAAACTATCAAAACGATAATTATACTAACCATCAGAGCCTTAACATGATATCCTGCGTTTACCTGTTATGCCAGAACATATCCATTATACATATTTCTATACATATTGCATCAGTAAAGAATATTGTTGTTTTTTCTTATTGTTTATCGAGGCGTTCGTTACGACAATGTACTCACAAAAAATAGTTAAGTGTATACTTAATTCGATTCCTTTACAGACCCGTTATGAAACGTATAATGTCGAGGCATTTGTCTTGCATTTCCTCTATCAGATTGTGCAAGTCTATAATAAATTTGATGATAAATATGTTTTCTATAGCAACTCAGATAATTCATGCAAATTTAAAGACGATTCCGTTGGCCCAGATGCATGCAATCTCTGAAAAAAGGGTTTTGGCAGTGAGATTATGACAAAAGCAAAGTACTTTATTAAACGCATCCCACGCGTTCAACTTTCAACGGCTTCCTAAAAAAGTGTGCACAAATGTTTCAAACACATATTGGATTCATAAAATAACCACACAAAAACATGAGTGTTGTTGCTTACTTTATCTTAAATCAGACGAGAAACGGATCACGTTCGAAGTAGGCACTATGGGACCACGGAGGGATACATAATGATTTAGTGGAATATAACCTATAATAAAAATTCTGCGTATCGTATTACATAACAGTGGTACAGGTTATATTACACTAATTCCGATTCCCATAGGGTCCCATTATAAAACTGACAACTTTCACAGCATTTTTCTTGCCTTTTCGACGTATCAATTTTTCCGAACCTGGTATCATTTTAAAGATGGATCTGTCCTCTTCCAATAACTTCAATCAAAAACATACCGTCTCGCAACTTCTAAGAAAGTAAATCGCTGTCGAATGAACCCACCGTAGAAAAACGTGTTTCGGAATCCTAATTTCGACAAAAGCCCCACACAATAGAAAACACACCCTAAAAAGTCCATCTTTTAAGTTAGCTTCCAATCCAAGGTATCAAAGTACTCCAGACACATACAGGATATTACAAATAACCACAAAAGACATGTCTCACATTGTTAAATGGCTTATATTCAAGAAGAGAAAAGGAACTCTTTAGAAATAGGCACTACTTTCGAATGGACCACGGAGGGATACACAATGATTTAGTGTAATGTAACCTTTAAGGGAACTCAAATTTGTCCTATCTTTTTCAAACTTTCTCCACATGAGATTTGAACTATTTCCACCATGAATATGTAATTTCAGTGCATACGGATGGGGGTAAAGGCCTTTAAATGGCCATTTAAAGCGGTGACTAAATTGGCCGCAGTCAAGTCGGAATGCATGATTTTTAGTCTTAGTGACAACAGCTGATTTTGTGTCTCCAATTATTGTTACGCGTCACTTTTATGGCAAAAACTGGTATCATTGCATGCAAAATTCACCAATATATCAGCAAAAGGCCCAATTAAATGTATTGATTGTGAATCAGTGTACTTTTCTTGATGAAAAAGAAGACTTTTTTTAATTTTAAGCACTTTTTTCACTCAAAAAACTCACTGACAGCATATAAAATCATGTTTTTCAAGAAAATTATTATTAAAAGCTTGACTTACAATCTAAACATACACATTGCAATTAAAATAATTAATGCTATTATGATGAGAGGAATAATTTGCAGCTTTCAAGCCGATACAAGCCTGCTACCCAAAATTAACACTTAAAATGGCGCAAATCGCTCCTTCAACAGCTTACGACACAATGCGACATTTGTTGCTCATCCAGATAGTCTCTCTCATAAAAATAAGTCCTGTTGGCTACATTTTATTAAGTGTTCTCTTTAAAATCCAGTGTTGAAAGCTTAAGTTTTGCAAAAATGCCACAGTCCCCATGCAAAAAAGCATGTTTGCTAAGGAGTTCCTGCCCGAGGGGCCACACTAATGTCGGAAAAGTCATGTGGGTGTGATTCCTCTGTAGTTCAGTGTAAATTCATTTCACTACCTGGAGATGACTATCAGGATCAATTTTCCCAGCTTGGTGAAGTGTTGACCTTTCAGGATGTTGATGGATCGTCCACAAGCGCTGCACCACTGCGGCCTCGGTACCGGACAGGGAGTCGGATTGAGGTGTACACAAACCCGGAGTCAGGCAAGGATCATCCAGACCTTTAATAAAAGACAATGTTAAGGCCCCCTGAAACTGGCAATTATGTTCAACACTGAGATAAGGAAACACATAAAGGACACATCATGCCATGGCTTTATCATTATTGACACGGCAAACTCGAGCAGCTGGGGACTCGGCTCTAAACAAAACAGGTATGCTCTATCAATCCGAGCAAGATGGCATGTCAGAGTTAAAAAGAGCAAACAAACATACAAAAGAGATGTAAAGGAAATTAGAAATTAAATGCCAGAAGTAATTTCAAGTATTGTTTTTTGTCTGCAAGGGTTGCTGTGGAAAATAGTGCGTAACGCATAGTTTGGCCTGTCGGGGTTCTGCTGGCAAGAACACATCGAAGTCATATCTGCCCGAGAACTGTAAGCTTGAGATAACCATATCTGATGAAGTACTGCTTGAAGAATGCATTCTAATTGTACTTGAACCAGATAGTATTGACAGCACAAGGCTTCAGACCCCCCAAAAGTGTGAGGCTTTCAATAGTGCTTACCTGATACCAGACCGCAATGCCCAAGACAGTGACTTTCTCCCGGAACTGCACAGGCCGCATCCGCATCACAATCCTTAAGCTCAATCATGGTCTGGCTGACTCTGAAATAGTGAAATCTGAATTTACAGATGCTCCTTTTTCTAAAGGTTATGAGTTTATTGCCTATCTTATTAAAAGCAATCACAATGACATGCTAAAGAAGGCATGTGCATTTCTGAAAAGACATACAGCTGCCCGATACTTGACTAGGAAAAGGCGCTATGGTCTTCACTCTGAAATTCATTACTCTAAGGGCTTAACAGAACCAAAGCCAGATCGTACAGCTAGATGGCCCCACCTACAGTTAAATATGCTTTATAGGTTGAAAATAAAGTTATTTGTCTGAAGAACTAGCGCTATTAACTCATCTGCTATGTTGCTCCACCGGCCGCAATTCTGTAAACATAGTGTATATATGGAAATACCTAGTCTACCTCATGCGACGCACCACTACGTCCACTGTAAATACACAGCTAAGTTAGTACTTTAACGAACAAACTGAAATTCATGTTTGAATTAAACAATCAGTATGATGACTCTCATTGAAATCATGTCCAGTGCACCAGTCAGAGCAAGACAGCTAGCGGATTGTTTACCGTCTGCGGCTCAAGGGACGAATGGTCAGGCCTACAAACAAAGAGAAAAATGGCATAAATGGGTTGCATTCATGTGATTTGGCATATTTTTCATCTTGCTCTCCACCTGAAACTTCAATCTTTGGACATAATAATATTTACATTCAAGATTTGTTCGAAATGTAACCCTTACTTGTCCATACCAGGTACCCCTCCCATCCGGAACAGTCCAAAACCACCTAAAACATCCATTTGAACCAAAATATTGACATCTCTCATGTATTTTAGCACCCAAATCATCAAAACATTCATTAAAATTCATGTTCTATTTGTCTCGCTTGCAGACGAATCCATGTGACCTTGACATTGCAGTAAATGTGCTTTTTTAAGGTTATATTACACTAATTCCGATTCCCATAGGGTCCCATTATAAAACTGACAACTTTCACAGCATTTTTCTTGCCTTTTCGACGTATTAATTTTTCCGAACCTGGTATCATTTTAAAGATGGATCTGTCCTCTTCCAATAACTTTAATCAAAAACATACCGTCTCGCAACTTCTAAGAAAGTAAATCGCTGTCGAATGAACCCACCGTAGAAAAACGTGTTTCGGAATCCTAATTTCGACAAAAGCCCCACACAATAGAAAACACACTCTCAAAAGTCCATCTTTTAAGTTAGCTTCCAATCCAAGGCATCAAAGTACTCCAGACACATACAGGATATTACAAATAACCACAAAAGACATGTCTCACATTGTTAAATGGCTTATATTCAAGAAGAGAAAAGGAACTCTTTAGAAATAGGCACTACTTTCGAATGGACCACGGAGGGATACACAATGATTTAGTGTAATGTAACCTACAAATGCATTCACTTAAATCATAATGGTAGTCAAATATCAATCTGCAAGGCAAATTTAGCATAGTTGACAGCGAGAGGTTGCGAATGTTAGTTGGACGCAGTAATTAAATTTAACCTTGAAAGGAAACGCGTAGTTTGCAATGAAAAAAAAGTTTTTGAATACAAAGGCTTAATGTTTTTGTACATTCACATAGCCATTCATATTTTTCAAATGAAGTTAGGCGTTAAAATTAATTTACGTAGTAAGCGTTTTTTGTTTTTGTTTTCTATGCGCAAAAGAAAGTTATATCGTTTGCCTAATTTCAAAGAGCGAAACACTTGATAAGATCTAAATTAGTAAGAATAATTTACTTTATCCTCTTAATACAGATGAATCTGTTGTTCTGTTAATTACATTATAGTTCTTCGAATCCGTGTACCGTAAAAGAAAAGCATAAAGGCGATTGCAATATATATGTATGCCATATTTATGTTTACATGTTTTTTAAAAGCTGTGAAAATGTATTTATATCGCGTTGAAATAAAAAAACATATATTTACATTTCCGTTAGTGTTATTTAGTGAAGGAACCACATTTAATTTAAAAGAATACCATCAAACGTACATATTCTTATACGATACACTAGTTTGTAAATGAAATTGATTTTCCATTTTGATCATTATCAGATTAAATAGTAAATTTGGTCTTTTGAATTTCCTAAGAAACATATGATTTAACAACTGTAGTTAAAAGTGTTGTATGTGTTTAAAACGCTTTAGTACTTAATTTATATAGCTTTACAAAATTTGAAAATGTTTTGGCATATATAATATTTCATAGATAACTGTAATATTCTGATAACCATCTCTCAAGCGAACTGAAGATTCATAATCGTTTTTCAACCGTTCTTACAAACAGTAAACAATGTAATAAATTGTTTCAAAAATGTGTTTAAACCTTTGATGTATGTTAATAATATGGGTAAACTGTAAATCATTAAAACTGCAAAGAGCGTTTTTCTAAGCCTAAGACAATTAACATGCATTTAATAAATAATGAGATATCTTCCAATAACATCATATTGATATAGCTGCTATACCTTATATATGGGATTGAAAAGGGAGACACTATCAACACAATCGAATCTCTAAGAGCAAGCATGAACTACAATTGGAACAACAAGTAGTCCCGTGTTTCCATAATCGACGCTTGCTTTAACAAATATCAACACAATTATTTCATACAATGGAATTCATACCATTAATAATAGTTTATTTGATTAAAAATTCCTTTAAAACGTACTTTCCATACATATCAGAACAAATGACAAAAAAGCCTTCACAAAGCATACCGGGTATGTTAAGAACAGTTACGCCGAATAGATATCAAAGATTGGAAACGATACGTCCAGAGTGTCAATCACAAAAGAAATTGCCTGTGCCCTTGATAATGATGGTGAATTAACTATACCAAACGATGATTCTGTTCTTTTACTGCATGTTCACGAGTGGTATTTTAAAATGAAATAGTTTTTGTGTCACGAAACGTATTGTCTAATTGCGGTATACCAAATTATACCTCGTGGCGATATCGCATCGCTGGTTCTGATTATTGTAATACCATACCGTCTGCGTCATGAAAGCCTGATGAGGTTTCGAGTTTAATACAATCATAACGAAAATAACATAAAAAATTGAGATTTAAATGTGTGTTGATGTTTCTTAACAGGGGTGTCTAGTTATCGTAGTGTTTTACTAAGAACTTAGCAGTTAATGATTTCCGTCGGATAAACTTAAAACGAGTTTGTGAGTTTTTTTGCGCTGAAAACACCTTTCAACTTAAAACATTGTTTCACTCCGGTATGAAAGTTTTTAATCAAGCGAAACGCTTCGTGAAAATGTAAGGATAAGCTATGATATTCATAACATTATTTCATGTGTGGTCGTATTAACGCGTAAAATGCTTTCTGATCAAAGTTTAGATTTTTAACCAAGCAAAACGCTTCGTTGTATTGCTAGGATAATATATTACACACATACGATTATTTAAGGGATTTCCATTTAAACGCACCCAATGTTTCCTGAAATAATTGTGGATCCTGTTTTCAAATATAAATGTTTAGCTACATAATTATCATTCACATTAAAACATATTTGAGTGTATGTTAATTATGTCCTGCATTACTTCTGGCGAGAATATTCTCAATTGTGGTATTATTTAATTTGCTTTGAAAGTCTATGGAACAGATATACATGTAAGAGCAAAACATTGTTATCCTATCAAAAGGATTGGACTTCTACACTTTTAATTTAAATGCGGGAATAATGCTATTTAAACATTTATGGTGTGATTGTACCAACACGAATTTCGCAAATAAATTCAAACGATTGTATATTCATACTATTAAATAACACAGATAATCACTTGAATACTAATTAATAACACATATAATAACTTTAATAATATATATCACTATCATTGCTATGAGCGTTTCGGTATTAAATCATGTACTATACCGTATATAGACAAAGACGCTAATTTTCACTGGTATTAAATTGCTGCTAACCGTGTGTTATACTCAACACGTTTTAAAGTAACATTACTACTCAAAATCAACGAAAATCTCGTACAATATTTCGTAAAATAAAGCTAAACAATCAAAAATCATTGTTCCTTATGGCAATTGCCGAAATTTCAACACCAGATGTGGTCTAGTAAAATAGATGTTTGTGGATACAAAATGCTCGTTTTTATTATGGTTTTAACATGGTACCATTTTAGTGTTCTATGTAATCATACCGCATCTAGCATTGAAAGTGTGGCTATTGCTATAAGGAACACTGATTGTTTAGGTGTAAACTTTATTTTACGAAATACTTTACGAACTTTTTTTTATTTTGCGCGTTATAGAGACTAACCGCGAAATGCATCGCACGCTCACCGTGTCTTTTGGGCCTATTTATTCGAAATGTCTTATAATGGACTTTCCCCCGGAATTTGAAAGATTTTGGAAAACCAAGATAATCTGGGAGAACAAAACTTTTTAACTCATAAACAATATTTTTTAAATCATATCCTTTGGCAATTGCATGAACAAAATGAATGAAAATTCAATTGGTATAAAAACAAATATTGCGAAATGGGAATCTAGACAAGTAGGATTGTGTGCTCTGAATGTTTTTTGCCGGCTATCCTTTTTGTTTGTTCAGCAATGCATATGTGATGCACGCACTATCTGATTAAAGCTTTTTATAATCGGCAACCGTGTTAACCATATTTTATATTTACTGCATACGATAATGGGTCGTAAAACTAAATTATTGTCTTGCCCGGTACAGATTTGAGTTAAAAAAATACGGTATCGTACCATATTTGATTTTATTTTATTCATCTCTTGTGTCCCGCGGACATAGACAACGAAGGATCATATACATTTGTTAGATTAAAATTTAAAAATGTTGTTTTTATATGAAAATAAAGTGCCATAAACGCTAAAAGGGGTTATCATTATAGCATGTATATATCCCACGGTTTCAGTAAATAAAAGTTGAAGTACTATTAAATAAGGTAAATGAAGCGAATAAACCAGACATACACACACAAAATCAAAAACTACCACTCTAAGCAGCAATACCTTTATTTCATTTTTGTATGGTAATGTACATAGATGTACTAATGTGTAGTCTTCTACAAAGATAAGTATTCTCCGTAATAAGATGATCTGAAACACTTAGCAATTTGGGATGAATGCTGACGAATTGATTCGTTCAGAATTTTTTTACCATGTTTACATTAATGGGTTTGCCAAACCCAATAAAAAAATTAACATGTACTCACAAACGATGATGAATGCAATATTGCACGCAGTTATGTTTATAATTTAGGAAATAGATTCTGAAAACAGGAATTGATTGACAATTTTAAAATAGATGAAACATCCGGTAGCTCGCGCTTCAGTGACGATCCTGAGCGTAATGGTGTTGTCTATTCAGATAGTTAATAAACTCATAATCATAAAACATCGAGTATTAATTAAGAATGCTTTACAGATTTAGCTGAAATCACATCGGAATTTTTTTTTGGCGACTGTAAATTTACATCAAACTGTTCATCAGACCTCTGCCACTTAAATTTGCAGCGCAGAAAGCATTTTTATATAAACAAACAATGTCTTGTTTAGTTTTTTGTTATATTTGAGCCTCCCTTTGGAAAAAAAACGGTCTTAATGCATATGCGTCAAGTCTAGTCCTTGATTAGCTTGAGCAGTCACCCAACACTGGATGTTTGATAAGAAGAGTAACGTTCGTATCGTTCCTCATCACGTGGCAAATAGTGTTACCAAGGATTTGATATGGAATAGTCTCGGTACAAGCCAGTCAGGCGTTGGTGTTGTCAATGAACATCTAGCGAGAACTCATTTTTATTTTGCTATTTTCAATTATAGAAAAATTACACTTGGTGTCGCCACTAGATTATTCATACTAATTACTTTGTTCAGAGCCAATATAATAATAGTATCGTAAATATCTATAATTTAATATTCATGCTTATTAGGGGCTTGTGCTCATTGGTTATAAATATAGTGTTTTGGGATATTAACGATTGTCACTAATCATGTATAACCACAGAATGATTTCATAATGTCATTGCATAGTCGCTTCAAAGCACGTTGTTTACGTAACTGATATATGTTTTAATATAACAGTATAATAATCCGGATCTAGATTCGTTGAATGTGTATTGTTCACTTATTTTTGTAATCATACCAATCACGTTTTTAGAAAAAACAGAAACAACGTGCATATTCCCGATACGTCTATATATCTTCATTTTCATCAGCATAGCTTTTTTTTAAGTTATCAATATCAAGATTCGGACGGACGGATAGACTGACAAACTGACGGACTGAGGATAAACCTTAAGTCTCCTCCTTTGATACCGTTGATGCACATGAGTTTATGTAGTTAATGAATAAACAAAACAAGACAAGCAATTATGGTAAACATCATACGGCTCCGTAAAAAAAATAATTATAAAAAAATAACAACGCATTCAATGATTGATTTGAAGTCAATATGTAATAATACCCAATGGCAGAATAAAAGATCATAATGTAAAATTTATATCCATGTTTTTCGATAATATAACCATAATATGTTTTCCTAAGAAAACAAACTTTTCAAGTGTTTCTGCGTGAATAAATAATACATGATACAAGACATAAAATAAATAAAACAATAATGTTTAATAAAATATAGATTTGTTGCGTTTATAACAAATTATGTTCATTTTATATTTCTTACAAATAATGGGAAAGATTTCCTGGTAGAGATAGTGTTTTATAGATAAATGTGTATGTTCTGATTACCATCTGTCTGGTTATTAAAATAGTCATAGCAGTTCACCCTCCATTCGTACACACAGTAAAAATCGGCATAATTTGCTTTTGATAAGTGTTCTGAAACCTTTGATTATTGATAAAATGTTCATAGTTATCTAGCCATCATTGTCGTCTAAGTGGTCAAAGGTAAAAATGCGATTTTAAACGTTTAAAACTGATGATTTAACAATGTTTGCGATATCCTCCAATAAAAGTCGATTGATGGAGCTCATTTTATATTTGTATGGGATCAAATGGAGAGTGACATTATCAACAAATCAGAAAGAACAACCCACTGCGGTTGACATTAGTAACGATGCTTCGATTAAGAAAGCTGATGTTGTGTTCACGATCAACGAGAATCACATCTCAAGATCCAGGAATATATACACGTATATGATACACGAACTCGTCGTATTGTGTATGTATGTTTTGCACCATAGTTATCATTACCTGTCCTAAACGCGCGAACTTAACAGTTAAACTGCAAAAAATGCAGCAAATCACTTGTATCAATACGTAGCGACAGTGATAATAAAGGCTGTCTCGCTTAAGAATCCGTTACTGATACAACACTTTTCGTGTCTTTTTATGTCATTGAAAACGTCATGCTACCACTTCGCGTAAATAAATGTTATACAAACGTGCAACAGAAGTGTGCTCGTCAAGTATGAATTATCCGACAAGTTGTGATCTGTATTTTCAATACAAAACAACAAAGCATGCATGAGGATATGTTTAGTATCAGTATGTTAAGTTATTGATGTGTTTTCATAAAAAAGGGCTTTGCATCCGTCATTATGAACTGCAATCTACCAACTTCTGCATGTATGTCAATTTATTAATGCAGTAAGTTGTTATTGTCTATATACATATCTCGAAACAACTAAAATGATTTTAGTATCGTCATTACTAAATACCGATTGACACTTGATCACATTTTCTATTTATACAATATTTAGTTCACAAATGTTTTCATTCACACGCGCCTCATGAGATTATAACATTTGCGTAAATTGTAATGAATATCTAAAAATAGTTCTCAAAGCGTAGATCTTAACGTTTTGCCGTCGAAAAAGCCACATAATAAGGGATCCGAAAAGAGTCTTATCATATGTTAAAAAGCAATAATATGTGTTTGAATGTATGTAGTTTATGAGAAGTATTTATACACGTAAAAATATGAAATGCCCCCAATGAGTTTAAAATCAAATCTTCCAAATGAACGCTTAAGAATTTCGTGAAGAAGTAATTAAATGGGTAAATGATCAGATCGCAAAATATTGTGATTAAAAATCTGATATGGTCACTACCTTCGTTTTAACTGTATGTGTGTTCCAACTATTTAACGCAAACTCTATGGCATACTTTACAGTTTGTGTGACTATTCATTTTGACCGGGACATAAAAGGTTTTGCGTGCATTCATTTATTTTTTGTGAACAGTGTCTCAAATACGAAATACCGTTAGTGCCATCGTGGCTTCACATTTAAATCTAGAGGGCGACAATGCAATAGTGCGATAGTACGATGGCGACAATACGATAGTACGATGGCGACAATGCGATAGTACATGGCGACAATGCGATAGTACGATGGCGACAATGCGATAGTACGAACGCGATAGTACGATGACGACAATTCGACAGTGCGACAATACGATGGCGACAGTGCGATAGTACGATGGCGACAATTCGATAGTCAGATCGTTCTGTCACCATCGTATCATCGTATTGTCGCCATCGCACTATCACGTTATCGCACTGTCGTCATCGTATTATCGCATTGTCCCCATCGTACTATCGCACTATCGCATTGTCGCCATCGTTCTATCGCACTGACGCCATCGTATTGTCGCACTGTCGTCATCGTATTGTCGCCATCGTAATATCGCACTGTCGCCATCGTATTGTCGCACTGTCGTTATCATACTATTTCATTGGCGCCATCGTACTATCGCACTATCGCATTGTCGCCCTCTGGATTTTAATGTGTAACCACAATGGTTTTAACGGTATTCCATACTTTAATACCTTGCACACTAACAGATTTCCACTTCGCTGAAAGGTACTGTTTGCTTTCGCTAGCAGTTTATTTCGTTCACACTTATCTAACAATCGTGAAAATTTGCATGAGTGAATTATTGTTCTTAACATAGTACATATAATGATAATGCGTGTATATTAACAGGCATTATTGTCAGTTAATTATACTGGTTTATAAATATTTCAAAATCATCCGCGTTTTTTCGAGTCTAGTTGTTATCTCGAAAACATTTTTAAAATGGTGCCCTAAAAATCATATCTTAAAACTTTCTTTGAAAGATAAAATGCGTAATTACTAACTTCTACGCTTCGTAAAATAACAACTGCGAAAACATTCGTTCAAAGTGTGGCATAACAAATTTAAGAGACCATTCGTGAAGCATACGAACAAATGTTAAAGTAACCAGAAGCGGTCTTCCCTCAATCGTTCATCGTTCAATTACACTCAATAGAGTCCATTGTTGCATATCTTAAAGTAATCATAAACTACAGTTTGAACAACAATTATCCCTGTTGTGCCTTAATTGACGCTTTCTTCGAAAAAATAAATCAACACAATTATATCATACAATCGAATGAATACTTATGCATAGTTTAACTAATTTAAATTCCCTTTAAACGTACTTTGCAAAAATAACGCAACGAATGACAAAAATAGCCTCCACAAAAGAATGGTAGATGTTTGCTAATACTTGTGACGCCGAATAGCTTTCAAAGATTGTGAACGATGCCCCCAGGATGTCGATTACAAAACAATTACTTCTGCTCTTGAGATAGGTAGTGAATCAACTATAAGACAAGATTTATTCTGTTTTTACAACATGTTTCCGTGTGGTACCATACAATTATGAGAGGTCTTATGTCAATATACAGTTGTAATAATTGTTGTCTAATTGATGCATACCTCACGCCGATATCGCATCGCTGATTACTGAGTATTGTAATACTATCTGTGTCGTAATGGGTGATAATGTGTCACGTGTAATAAGATGATCACGCAATTAAAATTTAAAACTGATTCAAATGCGTGTTGATGCTTTTAAACAGCCTTCAACATATGTGAGTGTCATTTACTTATGTCATGCAATTACTCATTTGATTTGATTACGCGTCAAGCGTTATCTCTTCCTTTGCCTTAAAAGTAGACTGGAACGATTAACACGTAGTAGCAAGATTTCGTTATTCTATCAATAGGTATGGACTACTTTTAATTCAAAAGGCGGGAAGAATGCTATGCAAACAGTTATGACGTGATTGGCGTGCAGTTTTGTATCGACGTGAATTTCGCAACTAAAATAAAACGATTGTATATTCATGAGATTAAATAAATCAGATAATTTGAAATATTCTGATATCTCTTTAAAAATATGTATTACTGTTATTGTTTGGTGCGTTGCGGTATAGCGTTATCTAACTTTGTATTTCTATTCGATAGTTCTTATTCTTATTCTATATTCTTTGCTCGGAATTTGCTAGAATTAAAAAATTAATCTTCAAATAAAACAATAGCTGACTAACTAAAAATATGTTAAAGAATAATTCTTATTAAAAATTTATGAAAAATATAAATTAAACAACCCTTTGTACAAAGACGGGTTCAGTTGGGTTTTTTTTAATGTAATGATCCAGAAAACAAATATTGCGAGTTTGGAATCTAGACAAATTAGATGCTGTGCTCAGCATTTTTTTCCTGCCGTCACTTTTTACTGTTTATCGATGAATATGTGTTAAATGCCAACATTCTGATTAAAACTGTAATTGTGTTACCTTGGCTACCGTTTTAACTATATTTTTATACCTCCCGCGTTCTATACATACTTTGGTGGTAAGTTAAATTGTGCTCACATGTGTTGTTTTATTAATCTCTAATGTCCCGCGGAGATGGACAGCGTAGGATAAAATTTATGTATCAGACTTAATTTTTCATTATGGTGTTATCTGTTGTTTTATTTACTAATAGTGAGTGTCATAAACGCATATCATTTATATAACCCACGGTTTTAGAATATACAAACCTAAGTACACTGGACTAATGCGAATAAGGCGAATAACCCAGAAAAACAAAGAATAATTTAAAAACCACTTTATTCAGAATTGCCTATTTTCTTTACAAGATCGAAACGTACATAAAGGTATTCATATCTACTAAAATAATTATTCTCCGAAATGGAATTCTCTGAAATAATGAGCAATTTTAAGGACGCATGCTGACGAATTAATCCCTTCAGTAATTTCTTGATGGGTTTGTCAAAACCAATAAAATTAATTGAAAGTACTCACACTCGATGATACATGCAATATTAACCGCAGTAATGTTTATGATTTATTACATAGATTGTCAAAACGGATTTGAATTACAATTTTAAAATAAGAAGAAACACTTAAAAGATACAAATCCGGTAGCTCGCGGGTCAATGACTTTACTGAACGTAATGGTGTTTTCAATTCAGATATTTAATAAACTCATATCCAAATCATAAACAGATAGGGTCAGTAAATACTGCATTAACGTTTTAGCTCTGATCACATCGGAATGTTGGTGAATGTAATTGCACATCTAACTTTAAATCAAACCTTTGTGACATAAATGTGTATCGTGGAAAGCATTATAAATATACTATAAATAACTGCCTGTTTAGCTGTCTTATACATGTATCTGAGCCGCCCTTTGGACAAAACCCGGTCTTGGTGCAATTATAAAATTACTTAAACAATTCAATTAAACAAATGCTTTTGTAACAGATTAAACAGCAGCCCCCCCCCCCCCCTCCCCTGCCGGTTTATTTTTGCCGGAGTAAGAACAGCATCTCCATAAGTTTCATCAACAAAGCTTTATACTTTTTAGCTATTGCATACAGATGTGTGATATAAATTATGTCTGCAACTATAGCAAACTAAATTTTGCTTTCACAAAAAATAGAAATAGCATACATATTCCCATATCGCTGACTTTGCTGTCCCTATACCATGTTTCACCAATCTAGCTTAAGTATTTTTTAGGTTTTCGCAGGATCCAATTTTTAATTTACTTTTATTTAAGAAATCGCAGCGACAGCATTTGTATGAACAAAAAAATGAAATAACATGCATATTTCATATATGGCATCCTATCCACACGCCGAAACTCATTAAACTATTTGTTACGTGTATCTGTAACCATATCAACTACTAACTGAACAACTGTAATAACGTGCAAACGCCTCTTATGGTCTTTATCCACATACCTAGTTTCATCAACAGTTAATTAATATCGGTTCCAATTATTGTCTCGGACCTTTTTCACTTACTTTTATAACCATAGCAATCCCAACTTGTATAAGGAATCAGTAATACAATAATGTGCAAAGACCCATTCAGGCCCCTGTCCACTTGTCGAGTTTCATCAAGATAGCTTTTGTTCTTTCAAGTTAATTGCGGATCCAGATTATGTGACATTTTTCACTTATTATTCTTTTTTATCAGATAAAACATGAAATAACGTGCATATTACCAGTTTACCAGTTTATTATTACACTCAGCACATTAACAAATGCGATATGAGGTACAATAATATAAATAAAAGATACGGGACAGACTGTGGGTATACACAATTATTATGATGTGTTTGAATATTTATAATATACACATACATCAACAGTAAACAAGCTTATGAACATATTAAAAAGTATCTAATGCGATAATTATGCAAACAAGATATCAACAAAACATAGACAATAACTTGTTGTTGGCCGGATGGCTAATGCATTCTGTTCAAAACTTCATTTAAGAACTTGCCTAGATTCAATAGTATGTGATTGTTCTTTACGTTCATTAAGGCGTCAAAACTTAGGCAATTACTGTTTCTTATATATTTTCTAGGTATACGTTTTTTTCGTGCTTCGTTGAATACAGTACATTTAAAGAGGTAATGATATTCGTCACCAACTTCGCGAGCGTTACATAAAGGGCATAGTTTATTACAACGTTCTATGTTTGACCATCTAAGTTTTTCAATTGGACGTTGGTTGTTACACATTCTAAAATTAACAATGGTTTGTAAATGGCGTGGAGGTAGGACATCAAGGTAATACTCGTATTAATGTTCGGTTTTGTATATGCGATAGTTTTGACATGTGTTTGATTCAAAGATACTGCTATGCCAATTGTGTACATACTGGTCCTTAAGACTAGTTTCTATCTTTAGTAAAAGTGATTCTCTAGAGTATAGATAATCCTGGTTTAGCCACACATGACTTAAACCACATTCATCAAGGATAGATTTTACGTGGCGTAACCAGTTATATTCTCTCCCGTTTTGGGAATAGTCAAGATACATAAATTTATAAATCATAGTTGATAGTTTAACTTTATGAGATATTAGGCTGCACCAAAAACCAATAATTTTCTTCTTCATAACTATATACATTGGATATCGACCAAGGTCACCATAAAGCATAATATGTGGTGTACTACGTTTGACCTGTAGTACGTGTTTGATAAAATCAGTATGAACTTTTTCTAAAACATTAACATCTGAATAGCCCCAAACTTCACATCCGTATGTTAAAATTGGCAATATTGTAGAATCAAAGAGATTTAGTTGACATTCAATAGACAAGTCAAAATTTCTATTTTTTATAAAGGCTAAATAATCCTTTTCTAGCTTGTTCAACAATATTCTTTTAGCTGTTGCGAAATTTCTGTTTTTTGAAAAACCAACACCAAGGTATTTAAATGTATCTACAACTTAGATCTGGTGATTGTTTACTATAATATTTCGATTTCTATGGAAACGATCACCAAATACCATGACCTTAGTTTTATCAAAATTGATGTCTAATTTCCACAAAGTACAATACTCTTCAAACGTATGTAATACAGATATGAGGTCTTCCTCTGAATTTGAAAATACAACAGTATCATCGCGTACAGTATTACAATTAGTTTTAAATACATATCAAGGTGTTCATATGAAATATTAACACTTACGTTATTATCCTCTACCAGGTAATGTTCTAAGTCATTTAGGAAGAGAGAAAAAAGGATCGGTGAAAGGTTTTCGCCCTGGCGCAAGCCTTCTCCGCAGGGGAAGAAATGTGAATACTTATTGTTAACAAAAATACATTATTTTATGCCACTATACATATTCTGTATGATTCTTAGAAAGTTTCCATCAAAATTATATCGCATTAGCTTGCCCCAGAGACCCACTATCATACCCTTACACCAATCTATTCACATTCTTAAGTTCATCTACATAGTTTAGTCCTTTTTTTAGTAAGCACAATATCAATTTCGGACGAACGGACGGACAAACGTACAGACTGACGGAAGGATAAATCTTAATTCCGATCCTTTGAAGCCGGTGGTGGTCTTACAAGCGTTGCTACATGTAGTTAATGCATAAAAACAACAAGAAAAACAACTATGGAAACAATCGTACGGCTCAATCGTAAAATAAAAGAAGAAAAGGAACACTGCCTTGACGATTGCACATGACTTCTAGAACCCAAGTTTTTATTCGATATCATAGGTTTTCACCAGAACCCAAGTTATCATAACATGTGCATCAAATGGCGATAGCCTAGGTTCTTATTTGAAAACCAAGGTTTCGACTGACGTTAAATTCTCATCTTTAATTCTAAATCCGTGGTTTTCATTTGGGAACCATAGTTCTCATGAGAACTTAGGTTCCCAGAAGTACGCGTCGGACGGCGTAAACATGCGAGAACTGTGGTTTTCAATATTGACCAATTATAACACATTATCCCTTTTGGTTTAATGTGACTAACCCCTAGTGAACTTTTTATAGCCTTTTTAGCTGGTTTGGCTCGCAGACGCTTAACATAAATTCAGAAACCTGTGATCTCATTTGAAAACCTTAGTTTACGCTCGAGAACCCATGTTCTTGACGAGACGACGCACATAGACACATAGAACTGAGGTTCTCATTCTAGGTTCTCAGTAAAAACCTAGTGTCTTGGAATTATGCGTCTAACCGCTTGCCATAACATTTCATGTTTATGCATTTATAATAACAGGCATTATTTCAGTGATACTGGATTTTGCATATTTCAAAATCATCGTCGTTTTTTTAGTATAGTTGTTATCTGCGAAAACATTTTTATAATGGTGCCATAAAATGTCTTAACACTTTCTTTGAAAGATAAAATGCGTTAAATTCCCAATATCTACGAATCGTAGAATAAGAACTGCTATGACATTCGTTCAAAGTGTGGCATTCATAATGTAAGTGACCAATTTTAACGCATACAAACAGATGTAAAAGTAACGAGAAGCGGTCGACTCGCAATCGTTAATCGTTTAATTACAATCATTCGAGCCTATTGTTGCATATCTTAAAGTTATAATTAACTACATTTTGAACAACAATTATCCCTGATTTAAACATTGCCCACAGGGAGTCGATTACAAAAATACAATTACCTGTGGTCTTCTGATAGGTAGTTAATTAACTATAAGACACGATCATCCTGTGATAAAGAGTGGTATCTTACAATTATGATAGGTCTTGTGCAAAGATACGATTGTTGTATGTTGTGCCTATTTGAGGTGCATACCTCGATCATTGCGATATCGCATCGTTGGTACTGATTATTATAATGACATCCGTGTCGTGAATGAGTGATGAGGTTTCACGTTTAATAAAATGATTACGGAATTTAAATGCTAAATTACAGATAGTGTTATTTTTCTAAAAGCTTGATACCCGTTCTATACACTTAAAACGAGTGTGTGATCCATAGCGCTGAAAACAACTTTCAACAAAACAAATTGTTTCACTTCGCTCTGAAAGAAGTTACTATGTGAAATGTTCGTAGGATAAGCTATGACACACATAAGACTATTTAAGGGTTTGTCATTGTAACATGTCCAGTTCTATCTTATTCAAATTTAGGTCCCGTTTCTAACGTTTACGGTTAAGCTTCATAATAGTTATTCGAATTAAAACATATTTGAGTGTAAGTCCATTATGTCCTGCAATAATTTATTTGACTTGATTACGCGTCAAACGATATGTTTTAATTTGCTTTAAATAGTAGACTGTACAGATTGTCACGTTATAGCAAGAATTCGTTTTTTATATCAATGGATTACTCTTTTAATAAAAAAGGAAGGAATTGGAATCATGCTAGATAAACATTTATGGTGTTATTTGCTTTTTTGTAAAAGCGTGGACTTCGCATAATACAAATAAAATAAAAAAGCTGTATACTTATCAAATTAAATAACTCAGATAATTTGAAATATTCTTTAGTTCATTATAATATTATTTTCTATACTGTTTGCATATACATAGAGGCTAATTTCCACTGATATGTATGTGCCGCTGACCGTGTGTAATTCTCGACACGTTTTAAGGTAACCGCGAAATGCATCGCTCGCTCACTGTGTCTTAATTCGAAATGTCTATTATTGACTTTCACGGGAATTCGCTAGGTTTTTGGAAAAACAATAATGTGGGAGTACAAAGATAGCTGGCTCAGTAAACTATAGTTCACAAATCAAATCTCATAACAATAGAGATCTATATTTCAAAATTTGAAAGAAACGAACATGTGTACATTGGTAAAATGTGGAGATCAGGATAACAAATATGACTAGTAAGCAATCTAGACAAATAGTATGCGGTGCTCAGCTGGGTTTTTGTGTTGTCTTTCTTAACTGTTGGGCAAGGAATGTGCGTTGCCCGACCACAGTCTGATTCAAACTGTCTTAACGTTGCAAATGGCTACCGTTTTAACTATATTTTACTATACGTACTATACTGTGATGTTAAGCTAAATGGTATTGACGATTTTTGTTTTACTGATGTCCCGTGGGGATGGTTAACGAAGGATCAAATTCATATCATTTCTGAGATGAAAGTTTAAACAATTATGTTTCCTTTGGTTTTTTTATTTATTGATAGTAAGTGTAATTAACGCAAGTAATAGTTAGAAATGTAGCGTTAATACATTATACGGATTTGTAATCTTAAAAGTGAAGATCTATGGAATAAGGCGCATAAGGTTAATAAACCAGACACACAAAGAATAATTTAAGAATTACCAAATATCAGCATTGTCTCTTCCATTACTAGATTGGAACTAGATAAAGGTATGCATATGTTGTCTTCTAAGAAAAAAGTTATTATTCGAAATAAGGTGCTCTGAAACAGTGAGCAATACTGTAGATAAATGACGAAATGATACGTGAAGAAATCTCTTCCCACGTTCACCTTAATGGGTTTGACGAAACCAATAAAATAAAATAGCCTACTCACAAACGATGATGTATGCAACATTAAACATACTTTAATGTGTTTTTTTTACTGCTGATCATTTTCCTTTCCGTCACTTTAAGTTAATAGATTCTCAAAACGGATTTGAATGACCATGTCAAAATAAGATGAAGCTATTTAACCCATTTATGCCTAGCATCTAGGAAAAAAGGCATTGGCAAACCGCGTAGACCCAAATGAGACGCCGCATGATGCGGTGTCTCATCAGGGTCTGCGCTGTTTGCTTAAAGGAATTTATGTAAATTTTGGAAATAAATTTATCAAATTTAGAATGATGGGCGAGTCCACTAGGCATAAATGGGTTAAAGATTTAATTGTGATCGCATCGGAAAGCAGACAACTGTACATTTCGATCTATTGGTAATATCTGTATCTTTGAAAGTGTTGTATTTTAATTACTGCTTGTTCATTTATACATTGTTGTTGTTTTTTTGCAATAAAATTGCAAGTTCATTGGAAGATCGGTTATTGCAACATTATCCGTTCACCATCTCCCATGTTAAAATGAATGCATGTTGTTTATTTATGCTTCTGATGTCATAAACGTTGATGCATAATATATATTGATTTCGATAAAATATGATATATGCTTTCTTGCATTTTTGCTGTCGTTTTATCTATCGTTGATGTTGTTGTTGTTTCTGTTGCGTGTTTTTAATCGAAAACTGGCCTAATAATAACATACATTAACCAATCATCTGGAACAAAAATTATAAAGCGTTGAAAGTCCTTCTCCAACAAAACTAAATATGATATCACCTGCAAGCATGATACAAAGTATATGTAGCAAAAATAGAGAAGAACGTATTATTTATTTTGTTCACTTTATCATGGTCTAACATCAGGTGAATCAGCAACTTTTGTAATAGAAACTACATTTGTTTTATATATAGCACTATGTATTATTAAGATAAAATATAACATTTACATCTGAAACACGTATTGCTCGGAACAATTTATTTAAATGCGTTACATATAATATTTAATAATAAACATCAAACCGCATTGATTTATATTTATTTTTTGCGATTGCAACATTTGGTTTTGTGTGCATGACTAAAAGTGATGTTATTTCTTATATACGTGCAACATGTGATTAAAAATAAATCATACTGCATTGATGTATTTTGCAGGTCTTGATTTTAATAAAACACCAAACTAGGAAAGCCTGTGACACTTCGATTTTAATTAACATTTAAATTATAGGTTTGAACTTGCGCAGAAACGAAAGAAAATACATTGTATTGAATCATTTAGATCCATGAGAAATTATTTTTAATACCCGCGGTTGCATATGAATTTTCAGTCGCTATTCATAAGGATTAGGCGAATTTTCATTTGCAATACTTCGATCAAAATGAATGCATCCATAAATTATGTAAATTTAATTTTGTAAGGTTTGCTGAACAGTTTTAATAGATTTGTATTTTATCAAACCGGAGAAAGTTTGCCGCGTAAAAAGTAATACTTTGGCGATAGTTCTCGATTTTTACTTAATAAAACATTTGTTTGTACCTTTATATATCAACAACTTTACACCATTCAATGTAAAACATGCACACTAGTTGTCTTTCATTAATTGATATAACACAAATATGCGATTATAAACGTACTTTGTACAAGAAACTCATTTACAAGTCTTATTTTGCACTCATGTGAAGCATATGGTAGTGTGGCCTCAACAAAAAGAATAATATGTGTACCTAAACGGGGAACTTGCAAAAATCACAGCAGAATATGACTTCATCAAATCTCATTGACAGGATCATATGAGCCTTGTTCTGAGAAAACTGGTCTTAATGCATGTGCGTAAAGGGTCATCCCAGATTAGCCTGGGCAGTCCGTACAGGCTAATCAGGACAACACTTTCCGCTTAAAGATTATTTTCGGTAAGGAGGGACTTTTTTTAAACTTAAAATACCATAAAAGCGGAAAGTGTCGTCCCTGATTAGCCTGTGCGGACTGCCCAATTTTCACAGAACAAGACACATATAGACACACTTCACAGTCAATGTTAAATGCTATTGATAAAAATAACATTTCAAGTTTCACCCGTGTGTAGAATCGGACTTATATTTGAGCCATCTAGAATGATACGACTTCTAGAATACAAAAATGATACAACAACTCGTCTGTTTAAATATAACAATACATGTTTAAGTACAAGCTTCTCTACATTCTAGTGAAATAAATAATATATTTATGTGAAAACAACATAGTATTATTAGGTCAATTCCTAGCAAAAAGAGATCATATAATTCCTAATTGTCCACAATATGCACATTCAATTAGTTAGATATTAAAAAAACTTATATTATTGAAATAAATAGACGAAGGGGACAATTTCAATATCATTTAAATGATTAATACAGTACTGTGTGCTTAGAACTGCTTAGGTGAAAACAGCACGTGTTTACAGTAAAACTTGTGATATAATATGATTACTATTTACTAGTCAGTAACATGATCACAAAACATAAACAGTTTGCTTCTCTTACACATTAATACCAAAACAATAACGACGGATGAAATTAAACATGTAAATGATTATTATTATTGAGTTTTGAAAATACATGTTCACAGTAATTTTGTACGATTTATCTTTAAAAAGGATATAAGAATACGTTTATCTTAAGACAGAAAAATACAACAATTCTCCTTCCGTCGAGAGTTAACCCTTAAAGCGCTGGAGCTGAATTTTAAAGGCCTTTGCAAACAGTTTGGATCCAGATGAGACGCCACAGAACGTGGCGTCTCATCTGGATCCAAACTGTTTGCTATTCTGATAGTATTCTTTGAAAAAATTTCGAAGAAAATGGTAATTTTAGAAATTCAACAGACGACATTTTAACAGACGACAAATTTCCCAGCATGCAAAGGGTTAAATTACATCATGAGATTCTTTAAACAAAATAACGCGTACAATTTGATATATGATTCAAGCACCTATTTGTTGATGTTTCATTCTTAGAATGGACGCATATACAATAAAAGCAACAATCAACCTCACACGAATATCTGCTTCCGGTCACAGCCATCTGCTTTAAAAACACTGTATGGCGAAGATAGTACAGGTGACGTCATATGTCGTCTGTTAATCTTTGAACTAAAAATATCCTCTTTAAATGACACTGATTTCTGGAACTTTGCAGCGTCCGGCTTATCTGGTAGACGGTATTGGAATTTAGGGTCCAATGTTCGCACCTTGTGCGCTTGCCCTGCGGTCGACACAGTCTGTGAATTATCTGATGATTCCGCGCTCTGTTTCCGTCTGCTTCCTTTGAGAATTGGCCTTATCTCTGTGACAGGATGTACAAGACGAATGGCAGTGGAACTTGTCGTCTGACTTCTAGGTAATAATGACATCTGTGTTATCACCTGATGTCCAATCAATGGCGAGTGTGCTGACGTGTCAGTAGGATTGGATGATGCTGATGACGTTGGCACTGATGTCTGCTGCGTTATCGTTGGCGTCATAACCTGCGTTGCCGTCGACGATGATGGGTTTGACGTTTCGTGGGAACGCGGCGAATGATATGCAACTATCGGCGCGACAGACAACCCATTCTTCGATCTCATTCTAGCAATGACTCCCATGTCCACGCTGGGTCTTCGCTCTAAGCTGTATGATGGGCGAGGGATCTGGATCGCCGTGTACGCCTGCCGTCTGCTGTCGACTGTCCTGCTAGCTGAGGTGACATGTTTTACTTTGTTATTTCCGGGCAAACCCATATGTACATGACGATTGTCCATTTTCGCCATTTGTAGAGCTACGGATTGCAACGCGCAATCAATGTAATCGATTGTTTTACAAACAAATAGTATAATTAGAACACGTTGAAACGGTAAGTAGCCATTAAACATCTGTGTGTTTTCGAATTTTGCATTAAAATGTGTCCTCAATCACAGAAGTAGTTAACCAACGAAAGAAACTTGTTACTTTTTAACAAATATTTATATCCTTCCATCAAATACCGTCCGTTATCCAATTTTCTATATTTCAACTCGATTGTATATCAGTATATCAGCGTCGAGTGTGCCACTAGACCCAGACACTCAGTCGCCGTCCTCGCTTTTGACAACAGCAACCGCTTCGATGTGGCCTCTGCTTCCCGCAGTTAGTCTCTCTTTAGCCTTAATAATCAACCGACCTTAACCATTTTCCTCTAAATCACGGCGTTACAAGTCCACGCTCTTCAACCTCGTTCCACTTTTCAATGATTAGCAGGTTTCATATACCCGTTTTATGTGTATAGGTCTTCCACTTATTTCCATTGACTGCTTTTTGAATTTATATTAGCATATAATTTTGTAAGCTGTTAGTTTTAACTGGGTTTATGAGTGCCGTTCTCGAGAAGAAACGTGTGCGTCACACGCATGCATATATCCAGTTAATTGTACTCGACGTGTTTATCAAAACAGTGCCCCGTTTGGTCTTATTCAACATTAAACAGTTTAACACACGGCTCTCGAATGATGCAAACGTCTTAACCTACACGAAACAGAGCAAATATAAGGACTGGCGTTTTTAACTTTATCTTTGAATTCTTTTTCATCACATATCAGGCTTGAACACACATTTAACCATCCCATCAATAAAAGCTTTCGTCATATGAAATTCTACTATTAACCCATTTATGCCTAGCGTCCTGAAAAAAGGACATTGCAAACAGCGTAGACTCAGATGAGACGCCGCATGATGCGGCGTCTCATCTGGGTCTGCGCTGTTTGCTAAAAGGATTTTCAGTAATAAATATTCTAAACATAGAAATAAGTATACTAGACATCCCTAATTTTCGAAACAAATTGTTCCAATTTAGAAGGATGGGAGAGTCCAATGGGCATAAATGGGTTAAGCCTATATTAAACTGTATGACGTCGTTATCCACATCGCGCGAAAATTACAACCAACGAAAGTGTCAGCCATAGTATTATTTCTTTTTAATGGCGAGATGATACGACGAATGCTTTTTTATTATTATTATTACACTTAATAAATCATTTCTCTCGATCATTAATCTTAGGTACAACTTATATGAAAGCATGTAATCCAAACCCGTTTCAAAACACTTCAACTATTATGATTATAACCTTAAATGCCTTTCTCGCGTCTTAAATCAACAATTTGGTGTCTACCGCTTGCAGATTGAAGTCATACAATCGGGCATTTAAGACAAATCGCAAGCAGTACAACTGTGCTCTAACAAAACCTGTTATGTGTTATGAGATAGGAGGGTTGTACAATGGTTTGCCAATTTAGGTAAAATAAACATTAAAAAATTCAATCAACACCAAAGCTTGAATTTCATTGTGAAAGGGTTGGTTGACCTTTTGTTAAAACTCGCGATATAGATCTTGAATAAACTTTTGTTTGTAGTTCGTAAAATAAATAAAACCGTCAGTTGTTTGTTTGTTAAAATTAAAGGTCACACAGTTGAGACAAATGCTTCGTCGAATGTGCAAAGTTCATTGTCCGTAGGTACCAGAAGCATTTATATATAGCCTGCCTCTTTAAATGTATAGACATGTTTTTATAATGTTAATTTGATGCAGATTTTGTACGTTTTTATACACTTTACCGATACTCTCGTATTATTGGTTCAAACCGATTGACTTCGAAGGTCAGGACCACAAAGTATAACACATCTTAAGATCATCTAAAAACAATAACTGTACGTTGTTTTTGTTCGTGTTTCAAAATAACTCAATAAACAAGCATCGGTTGTGTAATGTTCGTTACCGTCGGATGATACACAAGCAATTTGGCGGTTAATAATAAATACCAATGGCCATAAATAAAAGATGTATCAGCAAAGTAAAATATTACTTCGTCCTGATATGCCATTGAAATGAGCATCAAGGGACGAATAACTAAGAAAGCTGTGCTAAATGCATGTGCGTAAAGTGTCGTCAATATATTAGCCGTTGCAGTCCGCACAGGCTAATCTGGGACCACACGTTTCGCCTATATGCATTTTATTTTGTTTAACGGATTTTTTTTTCTAAACGAAAATACTGTCCAGACACAGAGTGTCGACCCTGATTTGACTGACCGGACTGCACAGGCTTATCTTAGACGACACTTAACGAACATGCATTTAGCTCGGTTTTCCCACACCAATGCCTATATGACTGTGAGTTGCTTACAGTGGACAATGGGTTATTATATGGGAATGTCATATATTTACTGTAAAAAATATAAACGCGTTTGTGTATTATTTACAACATACATGTTGTGATATTCTGTATTACTTACTTGTTAAACCATATTAAGACCCAATCCTACGTTTCTCTCGAAATGAATTAGTTTAAATACCGTCGCAACACGGATTATTTTTCAGTGGAATATAATTTTCGAACGGAAATGTACGGCCACCTTCACTGCATACCGTAATGCTGGTCTTATTGATAACTGACTTGAAGCGACAAGGTATTGCATAAATCCGTTACAACATGGGCATGTTTCGTTAGCTTACAATAACTATTTAATGAGTATTATGAGTAAGGCTTGGCTTGAATATGATGAATAATTTCAACAATGTTTTCACCGTTATGCAAATGTATATCCTATCACATGCACTGTGTACACTCACAAGATTGCGACATAGAGAGGATTTGACGTAAGTGGGGACTTTACAACTTTGACAGGCGATCTATTAAATATATACAAACCGATTATCAGCTGCTTTGACGGTTCTTGAGATAACTCGGCTATTTTCGGATTCATCAAATCATTTTTGTTCAACTCACACGATTCCTGATATATATACACTGCCTTTCAATGATATACATACTATAATAAAAACTCCACGTAAGTATTTGAACAGATACTTGCTGTGTATAGTATCAGCTTATGTTAACTTCACCATCAAAACCTTAATTCGTCCCGGTCGTATGATTTTGTTTTAAAAATATCCATTAAATGAATATACCAATACATTTCAATACACACACATCATTAACATTGTACTTAACTTTAACGTTTTATTAGACATTTTTTTTATATAAATGTTTTCATAATATTACAACGAATAATCGTTTGTATTTATAGAAAGCGACAATGATCTTTTTACTGAAACCTTCGATGATTGATAATAACGCTGATAACATGAGAATATTTATCTATCCAGCATTGTATTCTGAGTGTTCCAATACATTATAAATCAAATTATCCATGATCTTCCAATAAAAGTTGAGCGATCGGGTTCATTTTATTTTTAAATAGGATCAAATGAACCGAAATTATCAACAAACCAGTAAGAACGACCCATTGGTTTTGACATTAGTATGAATGTTTCGATCAAGAAAGCTGCAGTTTTGTTTACGATCAACGCGAATCACATCTCAAGATGCAGGAATATATAAATTGTATATGAAACACACACTCACTGTCCGATGTATTATACATTACCGGTAATATTTGCGTCCATAGTTATCATAACATGCCCTAGCCGCGCAAACTACACAGTTAAACTGCAAAAAAATGCTTCTAATCCGTTGCATCAATTCATAGCGACACAAATAAGAACACGGTGACAGTAAATGCGGTAGCTGATAAAAAAAAGTGTGGCATGTTCTTGAAAACTGTATCAAACCACTTCGCATAAATAGGTCTTATACAAAGGTGCAAAAGAAGTGTTCTCATCAAAGATTAATTCTACGGACAAAGGCTGACCTGTATTTTAACACGAAACAACTAAGCAATACAATAGGGTATGTTTTGATTGCAGAAATATAGTCGCAGATTATCAAAAGCCTTGATATGTTTTCTTAGCGATGGTTTTGCATCCGCGATTAGTAAGTCTCATCGGCCAACTTGTGCGTGTGTTGTCTGTATTAATGCAGTAAGAAGTAATACACTTCTATTTACAATTAAAATGCGCAAATTATCGTCATTGCAAAAGACCGATGGACACTTAGTACATTTCCTATAAAAAATATGAAGTTCATTAATGTTTATATTTACACAACATGATTAAATAAAATTCATGTGAAATGTAATGTTCACCGTACAACACTTTCATAGCGTAGAGCGATGTCATCAAAAACGAACACAGAATACGGGATCAGAAAACAGTGGTCGCATATGTTTAAAAGCAACGTTTTTTAATGCAATGTCATTTATGAGAATTGTGCAATATATGTAACACTCTCAATATGTTTTAGAATTAAATCTTCCAATCGTGCGGTCATGATTTTCGCGGAGAAATTATTAAATTGGTGATTAATAAGACTGTAAAAGACAGACGGACGGACGGACGGACAAACGGAAGGACGGACGGACGGACAAACGGAAGGACGGACGGACAGACAGACAGACAGACAGACAGACAGACAGACAGACAGACAGACAGACAGACAGACAGACAGACAGACAGACAGACAGACAGACAAACCTTCTTTTTCTCAGTAGATTTTGAGCCAAATATTTAATTAAAACGTTATGGTATACTTTAAAGACATCGTGACTATTAATTCTGAACGGGAAGCAATAAGGTTTAAGCGTGCATTCGATGACTTTCTGATGACAGTGTCTTGAATACCTTGCACAGTGAACAGATGTCGAATTCGTTGAATCGTACTACTAAACACCGTTTGCTTTCGACAGCAACTTTAACACCATTCGTTCACACTTTATTGTCAAGCGCGATATTCGAATGAGTGCATTATTGTACTTAACATAATTATTTTATTTAATGTGTATGCGCATATTAACCGGCATTATGGACAGTGATACTGATATCTAGTTTATTTCTCATCAGAGTACTTTTGATCCTCAGTGTTATCTGCAAATATAAAATTCATGAAAAATGGTGCCCTAAAATCGTGTCTTAACACTTTCTTTGAAATATGTCGTATATACCCAATTTCTAATTATCGTAGAATAGCAACTGCTAACACATTCGTGCAAATGTGGCATTAATAATTTCAGACCATTCGTAACGCATGCGAACAAATGTGAAAAGCAACCCGTTGCGATCGTCCCGCAATCGTTCATCGTTCAATTACCCGCAATCGAGCCTATTGTTGCATATCTTAAAGTAATCATACACTTCAATTTGAACAGCAATTATCCTCGTTGTTCCTTAATTGACGTTTGCGTTATAAAACATATACACAATTATTTCATACAATCGAATGAATACTTACGCATAGTTTAACTAATTAAAATTTCCTTTAAACGAAGTTTGCAAAAAAAAAAGAAACGAGTGAGAAAATAAGCCTCCTTAACAGAATGGCAGATGTTTGTTAAAACACGTGACGTCGAACATATTTCAAAGTTTGTGAACGATGCCCCTAGGGTGTCGATTACAAAACATTTACCTTGGCTCTTGGATAGATAGTGAATTAAATACTCGACACGATCATTATGTTTTACAGCATGTTTACGAATAGTATCATACAATATTGATAGGTTTTTTGTCTAATTGAAGTAAACCTCATGGCGATATTGCATCCTTGGTACTGTTTATTGTAATAAAGTTTTGACAAAAGTGTATGTCTCCTGTGTACAATATTTAGTTGTAGAACTAATTGTTATCTGGCCTGTTCAGATTTTGGGTAAAATAGCTTGGTGTTGAACCCTGTTGTTTTATTCATCCCTAGTGTCTCGCTGAGGACAGGAAGGATCAAATGAGTGAGAAAACTGGGCGTTATGCCTGGGCTTAAAGTGTCGCCCAAGATTAGCCTGTGCAGTCCGCACAGGCTAATCAGGGACGACACTTTCCGCTTAATTTTGATTTTCGGTAAGGAGGGACTTCCTTGAAGCTTAAAATACCATAAAAGCGGAAAGTGTCGACCCCGATTAGCCTGTGCGAACTGCAGAGGCTAATATGGGACGACACTTTACGCACATGCATTTTGCCCAGTTTTCTAAGAACACGATTCAAATGCATTTCTCAAATTAAAATTTATACAATTTTGCTGTTTTATTAATATAAAGTGTCATAAATGCAAGCAATAGTTTATAGACATTTTATATCTTTAACATAGTGGAAGGATGCTGGTCTATGAATCGGAAGGTACCTGATCGAATACCGCTCAGACCATGGAATTTTCCGGAGCAAAATCAATACACAATAAGCAAAATGTGCCGTGTCTGTATGCTGTGCCATATGAAATCGGACGACTTATATTCTTGTGATTTGGGGAGGGGGGATAACTATCAATGTCGGTTGAAGATGAGTCTAGTATTTGTCCTGTTTATCCGACGGTTTTAGAGGATAAAACTCGAACTACTGTGTGATAATGCAAATTTACCAAACAAACAAAAACAATTTGTAGAATATATAAGAACAACTACATGTACCATTTTCAACAGCATTACCTTTTTCCAATAACTAGCTCGTGACGTACATTAAGCATTAATAAATAGCATTATAAGCAAATAATTATTGTCCGGAATGAAATGCTCTGAAACAGTTAGCTATATTGAAGAAACATTAATGCTGACAAATTTATGCGACCGGAAATCTCCTCCCACGTTCACCTAGATGGGTTTGTGAAAAGCAATGAAATGAAATACTAGTAGCCTTCTCATAAACGATGATGTTTGCAATATTAAACACATCTTAATGTTTATAATATGATATAACTGATAGCTTGCCGTCGCTTTGCGTAAATAGATTCTCAAAACGGATTTTAATGACAATGTCAAAATAAAACGAAGCTATTTAAAGATGAAAATCCGATAGCTCGCGAGCCAATGAAGATGCTGAAGGTATGTGTGATGACAATTCAGATATTAAATCAACTTATAATCATAAAACAGCGACGCAGAGTGGTTATGCAGTAAAGATTTCAATGTAGGCACATTGGAATGTGGCCGACTATAAAACATATAACTATATATCAAACCGTATTGTACTAGAGGGTTTATCGTCAAAAGTATTAATTATCTAGTATGTCCATTAACTGTCCAGTTTTACATAACATTTAATTGTATTCAACATTAATGTAATTTGAAAACAAGTTATTGCAAAACGTGTCTGTACACAATATTCAGAAACAAAAGTAATAACACGTTTAATATTTATTTCTATATTTAGAATATTTCTTACAGAAATTCCTTTAAGCAAACAGCGCATCATGCGGCGTCTCATCTGGGTCTACGCTGTTTGCCAAGGTCTTTCTTCTAGACACTAGGAATAACTGGGTTAATACAAATAGACAAGAACGTGTTTTTATTTTGGAGACAATCGTGCTGTTCACTTCATGGAGTCTATCATCAGTTGTATCAGCACAGTGTGTTGCAGAGCATACATTTGTCGTATATAGCAATATACATTATTACAATTATGTATAGAACATGTACAACTGTAGTACGATTTGCTCAGAACAATTTTTTTAAATGCGTTACATATTATTTGTAATAATAGAGTACAACCGCTTATTTTCTGCGATTACAACACTTACTTATCTATTCGTTTAGATATTTCCGTACATATTCATTACAGTGTAGTTCGATTACTTAATTGATCAAGTGTTAACTTTGCACTTTTACCAATTTTCCCGTTTGCCTGAATAATACTACGGTTATGCTAAATATCAATGGAAAAGTTGATTAAAAATAAATCATGCTGTATTGATATATCGTGCATGTCTTTAATTTAATTGAACACGAAGCCTTTGAAAGCCGGTGACACTTTGATTTTATATGAACATTTACATTATTGATTTGAACTTGCATAGAAATGAAAGGTAAAGTTCAATCCTCGTAGATAAATGAGAAATTTTCATTTTAATACCTGCGGTTGCATGAGAATTTTGTTGCTATTAATAAGGATTATACAATTTCGGTTTTCAATACTTCGATGATCATGATTGCATCCATAAATTATGTTAATTTAATGTATGTAAGGTGTGCTGAACAGTTTTAAGAGAATCAATTTTTATCAAATCCAAATAAAGTATTCCCCATACAAAGTAAGACATGAGTTATAGATTGCTATTTTTATGTAATATAACATTTGTTTGTAGTTTTATCTCATCTGAACAAAGTTAAATATTTTTTTCAAATAATGCATGTAACAAAATGAGCAATTATAAACGCCCTTTGTACTTAAACGTTTATCAAAACTCTTTTTTGAAGACTTGTGAAGCATTTGATGATATAGCCTGATATGTTACATAGTTATAAAAAATTGAATTTTTAATCGACCAAAACAGGTTACGTGCGACAATCAGGCCAGAATGTGACTTCATCAAATCTTATTGACAGGGTCAGACACAAACTTCAAGGAAATGTTAAATGTTTTTGGTAAAAAAAACATTTCAAGTTTCACCTTTGTGTTAAATGGGTATTATATTTCATCTATCTAGAATGATATGAGTCGTGTTCTGAGAAAACTGGGCATAGTGCATGTGCGTAAAGTGTCGTCCCAGATTAGCCTGTGCATTCCGCTTTCCGCTTTAATGACATTTTTCGTTAAAATGAAGTCTCTTCTTAGCTAAAATCCAATTTAGGCGGAAAAAGTCGTCCCTGATTAGCCTGTGCGAACTGCACAGGCTAATATGGGACGACACTTTACGCACATGCATTATGCCCAATTTTCTCAGAACACGACACATGTGACATACTACAACAACTCGTCTTATATTTTACAAAGCATGTTCAAGTTCAAATTATTTTATATTGACGTTTAATAAATAATAAATACGGTGAAACAACATAACATTATTACGTCATAATAACATACCTTTCACGGCAAAAAGAGGTCATGTGATTCCTAATTGTTCACTATAGGAAAGTTGACTTAGTTAGATATTAAAAATAAACTGACATATCTGAAAAATAAATAGACAAAGGGAAGTATTTGAATATTTTTAAATATAATAATATAATAAATAGAGTACTATGTGGTTAGATCTGCTGCGGTGAAAACCGCACGTGTTTAAAGTTAAAATTGTGATATACTATGATTACTATTTACAAGTAATTAAAATGAGCACAAAACATAAACGTTTTGCTACGTGCACATATTGAATACCAAAAAAATAACGACGGATGTAATAAAACATGTAAATACGTGTTATTTTGGAGTTCTAAAAATGCGGTCATACATGTTCACATTAATTTTGCACAATTTATCTTTTAAAAGCGTACAAGAATGCGTTTATTTTATGACAGAAAGTTCGAGAGTTAAAATCCATCTTGAGATTCCTAAAACAAAATAACGCTTATAATAAGATATATGATTTAAGCACCATTTTGTTAATGATTCATTCTTAGCATGAACGCATAGACAATAAAAGCAACAATCCATCTCACACGAATATCTGCTTCCGGTCACTGTCATCTGCTTTAAGAACACTGTATGGCAATGATAGTACAGGTGACGTCATATGTCGTCTGTTAATTTTTGAACTGAACATATCCTCTTTAAAAGACACCGATTTTTGGAACTTTGCAGCGTCCGGCTTGTCCGGTAAACGGTATTGGAATTTCGGGTCCAATGTTCGCACCTTGTGAGCTTGCACTGCGGTCGACACAGTCTGTGTGTTTTCTGGCGATTCCGAGCTCTGTTTCCGTCTGCTTCCTTTGAGAATCGGCCTAATCTCTGTGACAGGATGTACAAGATGCGAAGCAGTGGAACTTGTCGTCTGACTTCTAGGTAATGACATCTGTGTTATCACCTGATGTCGAAACAATGGCGATTGTGTTGACGTGTCTGTATGATTCGATGATGCTGATGACGTTGGCACTGACGTCTGCTGCGTAATCATTGACGTCATCACCTGCGTTGCCGTCGACGATGATAGGTTTGACGTTTCGTGGGAACGCGGCGAATGGTATGCAACTATCGGCGCGACAGACAACCCATTCTTCGATCTCATTCTAGCAATGACTCCCATGTCCACGCTGGGTCTTCGCTCTAAGCTGTATGATGGGCGAGGGATCTGGATCGCCGTGTACGCCTGCCGCCTGCTGTCGACTGTCCTGCTAGCCGAGGTGACGTGTTTTACTTTGTTGTTTCCGGACAAACCCATATGTACATGACGAGTTTCCATTTTCGCCATGTGTGGAGCTACGAATCGCAACGCTGTATTAATGTAAGTTTTACAAACAAATACTATTTTTATTCGCACATGTTGAATAATAACCATCAAATATAATTAAACCAATGTGTGTGTGTGTTTATGTTTTTTGTTAATCTGGGTATTAAAATGTGTTCTAAATCCCAATAGTAAATAACCAGCGAAAGAAACTCACTATGTATTCACACATGTTTGCATCCTTCCATCAAATGCCGTCCACTTTAAAATCCTTTAATCCAGTGCTCTATATTGCAACCCAAGTGTACATCTGTATCTCAGCCACGAGTGTGCTTGTAATAACAGCAACCGCTTCGATGCGACCTCTGCTTCTCCCAATTAGTCTATCTTTATCCTTTACGAATCAACCGACCTGAACCATTTTGCACGAATCACGGCGTTACAAGGTTCTGCTTTTAAACCTCTTTTCACCATTCAATGATTTGCGGGTTTCAAATACCCGTTTCTGTGTATAGGTCTACAACTTATTTCCGTTGACTACGTGAGGATTTGATATTAGCATATAGTTTTGGAAGCTGATTGTTTTAACTCATTTGCCTATATCGGTTCAGCACTAATCACGTTATCTCTTTGGAACTCCGTCAAGCATATTCAGCATATAGTTTGAATTCTTCCTTTTAATTAAGAGGTTCAAACACTACGTGTTATTTTATTATTCAAGTCGAAGGAAGGTTTATAAAACATAGTGTCCCGTTCCGTCTTAATTTGACTTGATATATTTAACACAAGCTCCACGGGTGCTGCAAATGTTTTACCATAAACGCAACAGAGCAATAAGGTCGGACTTCATTAACTTTTTATAAATTCCTTTTCATCTTATATCAGGTTTAAACACACATTTCAACCAACCCCATCAATAAACGCTTTCGTCGTATGATAATCTTCTATCGAACCTATATGGCGATATAAAACTGTATGACGTCTTTATCCACATCGCGCGAATATTACAACCAACGAAAATGTCAGCCAAAGCATTTATTCATTTTAATGGCGAGATTATACGATGATTGCTTTTTTATTCTCACACTTCATAAATAATTTCTCTCGGCCATTAATCTAAGGCTTAAATTATATGAAAGCATGTAAGCCGAACCTGTTAAAACACTTCAACTATTATGATAATATCCTTAAATACCCTTTCCGCGTCTTAAATCAACAATTTGGTGTCTACCGCTTGCAAATTGAATCCATACACTCGGGCCTTTTAAACAAATCGCAAGCAGTTTAAATAAATAAGTGTGATCTAACAAAACCTTTTATGTGTAATGAGATAGGCGGGGCGTAAAATGATTTGCCTATGTAGGTAAAATAAGCATTTAAAAAAATTCAATCAACACCAAAGGTTGAATTTCATTGTGAAAGGGTTGGTTGATCATCTGTTTAGAACTCGCGATAAGATCTGCTCGTATTGTTGTTATACTCTCCCTGTATAATCTTTTGTTCGTATTTCGAAAAAAAAAAAAACCGTCAGGTGTCTTTTTGTTAAACTTTAAGGTCACACTTTTTGTGACAAGTGCTTCGTCAAAGAAGCAAAGTTCAGTGTTCGGAGAGTACAAAAAAGATTGATATATAGCATGCTTCTCTTAATCTATATACATTTTTAGATAACTCTAATTGTGTGCATTACTTTGCTCGTTTGCGATACTTATAAATCTTAAGTTTATCTTACAACATTAATACGTGCGTTGTATTCGTGTTGCATGAGTTAAAAAAAAATACACATGAAATGTTTAATAATAAACAACCATTTAACATGCATAAATGATGTCAAAACAGAGTAAATATGCATATAATGATGCAATGAGTAAGTGGCTTGAGCACGAAGGCTAGGACCATAAAGCATCTTAAGTTTATCTTACGACATTAACGCGTACGTTTTATTCGTGTTGCATACTTGTTCAAGAAACTACACAACAGTTATACCATGTGATACTTACATAATTTATATTTTAATAATAAATTACCATGGATCATGCATAAATTATGTCAAAACAGTAAATATGTACTTGATGGTGCTATGCCATGGAAGATCGCCTCAACGGTTTTTAACAAACCTGATATTCAGCACGGCAAAGACGAACCATTTGACGATGACATACCCTAGGTCCTGTAAGATGAACCCAAATAAAATTTCTAAATATTCGCTTTGTTGCTATTGTAACATTCGTTGGCTTGTCGCTGAGCGATTTTGTGAGAATCATGGATGACTCTCACTTAAATTTGTGCATCTGCGTGCTATTATTATTATTATTATTATTTATACCAAATAATGCGACTATCGACCGTTAACTCAAAGATATTGTGCATATTTATTGAACATTATTATTATGTATACCAAAGCATGCGACTATCGACCGCTAACTCACTGATAGTGCGCGTATTTATTGACCTGGCGTGGCGGAATCAAGCTCTGACTTACACACAATTGTGTTATTTGTGTTATAATGTGTTATTTCAAATGTATTGAGTGAGGCACGCCACGGGAAAAAGGGTAACTTTTCAGCGAAAGGGAAACAGCTGTTAATTATTTTCTTGAAAAAGGGGCATACAAGAAACAGAAAATGTGTTCATGTCAGTGCGCCACTCGTGAAAATATATTTTCTATGATCCCTCGTGAAATAACAAACAATCCTACACAGACATGAACAAATAAACTCTATTTCTTAGCACATATCAAGTTTAGGCGGAAAGTGTCGTCCTTGTGAAGTCCGCCCAGGCTAATCTGGGACCACACTTTTCGCACATACATTAATACCCCTTTATGCCTAGCGTCCTGAAAAAGGGACATTGTAAACAGCGTAGACCCAGATGACACGCCGCATAATGCGGCGTCTCATCTGGGTCTTCGCTGTTTGCTTTAAGGAATTTCTGTAAGAAATATTATAAATATAGAAATAAATATACTTGACATCCCTAATTTTGGAAATAAATTGATCCAATTCAGAAGGATGGGAGAGTCCACTAGGCATAAATGGGTTAAACCCCCTTTCACAGAGCACGGCTCATATTATTTCAAAACGTACATTAAAACGCATTTCGTAGTGCGATATTTTGACTTCGTGTCGCTTAACCTACTTTATATTTAAGACTACGAAGTACTACTCTACTGTAACACGCTCTATTGGCTATTCCAGCACGCTCCATTGTCTATTCCAGCCGTCTAAGAATTGGTCGATGCATAAACTCTATGTTATATTATAACGTATTAATTAAGAAGAATTCAAAATACCCATTTACCAACACTTTTAAGTTATTGTTTCAATCCTTGCTTTTTTCGCAGAGTCCGTTGTGATACATACCTGTTGATCATTAAATGTAAAATATTTAAAATGTGTTCATTGTGATACATATACATGTATATTAATCTGCTGTCGCTCTTCTACTGTATTTCTAAAATTTTCATTTAAAGGGTTAAAGTATCCCATAAGAGTAATTCATCTGATAAGACGGCCATACATCATACGAAAGCAAGTTTCATGTTTATGGCTCATGTAAATCCATTAAACAATAATTCAATATACATTCCATTAGTCTCCTGATTGATAATATAATTCTATAAGCTAAGGGCACAGCGTTCAACCCTTTACCACTAAAATACGTATTTTTACGCATTTGTAGTCCCTTAGAAAGTTAAATATTATTGAAAACCTTTCTTACTGTATTCAAGTTTTAAAGGCTTCATTTCCAACCCTTAGATACTGATGAGCAGCGAACAGCGTAAAAGCTGAACAGCCTGCGAGTTACTTTATGCTGTTTACACATAGCCATTTCACTTGGCTTTTAGTGGTAAAGGGTTAATAGAGTTAGAAAAGAAAGTTTTATGAAATTGATAAGTAATCCATTATGTAAAAAAACGCATTCAGGATTTTCGCATTAGAAAACATGACTACATTAAATGTATTAGCACATGTGAAACATTTAGAAACATATAGAATTTTCGTCCACTGTTTACACGATGCTGAAATATTGTATTTAAAAAAGTCGTTAACAAATCATTCACCCGTTTTAAGACCTAAGAGAAACCCGTCAAAAAGAAACTTTTTTGTGTTTGTATTTATTTTGACCTTGCGGTCAAGGATAACCCATGAAAGTGCAAGCACTTATTTCCAATTGGGTCCTTTGGTTTTGCTGAAGAGACAGCAAGCAGAAGAGACAGTATTGGGATACAAGGAATCCGGGTGCGATACCCTAGCTCTTTGCGAATAGATACCTTGGTTCTTTTACGTGCTCAGTGTATAGCACCGATACACGCGAGAATTACCTGGGTTTCATACCAGTACATCTCTAGTTGGGTGGGAAATACTTAAAGCATTTCTGATATTTCCAGTATTTGGACATTCAGTTTGAATGCCAATACATTTCGCATTGAGATATTGAAGTCACCATTCTGCAAATGTATATCTTATCTCATTCGCTATATACACTCACAAGATTGCGATATTGAGAGGATTTGGCGTAAGTGGGGACTTTACAACTTTGACAGGCGATCTATTAAATATTTACAAACCGATTATCAGCTGCTTTGACGGATCTTGAGATAACTCGGCAATTTTCGGATTCATCAAATCAATTTCTTCAACTTAAAAGACTGCTGATATATAAAGACTGTCTTTCAAGGGTATACTTCTAATCTAATAATCTTTTTAATCTAATAAAAACTCCACATAAGTATTTGAACAGATACTTGATGAACAAGTAGACCATGTATATGACCACTGACCAGCTTATGCACATTTTGCCATTGCAATTACTGCAAAACTTTAATTCGTCGAGTTTTTTTAAATTTTGTATATAAAATATCCATTAAATTCAAACTACAAAATACATACACAATACACATACATCATAACGATTGTACTTAAAAATTAACGTTAAAAATGAACCCATTTTAATGAGACGTTTTTCTTATGTTTTCATAATATTACAACGAATATTCGTTTGTATTTGTAAAAAGCGGCCATGATCTTTTTACTGAAACTGCTTGAAACTATTTTACGAGACTCAAACATTTTAATGGGACTTATTAGTCGATTTTTTGTTTAATGTCATAATATAATTTTAGTTTGGAAAACTTTTTAATTTGGGACAAATAATAAATATAGGATCTGGCACGAGTTGTCATATCATACAATATTTTATTAAACGAGTTCAGGAATTTTGTTAGTAAGCGAGCCTTTGGTATGATATGACAACGAGTGTCAGATCGTTTTTATCACATGCTTTTAAATGAGCAAATTAAATAAAAATATTTACGCAAACATAATGATAAATTCCGAATGTTGTTTACATTTCGTGACGTCATTTCACGTTGCAACGTCATTTGAGCAAAATAACAAAATGCGATTGGTCAATAAACGAAAACTAAGCCAATGAAAACGCTTAAAAATGTTGTATTACACATGTGTAATATAAAAAATATGTAATGGTTATATTACATGGGAAACAGGGTATGGCATGTGATGATATTAGCAAGAAAATATAGTTTAATAAAAAAAGTGTCTTCAACCGGATTCGAACACTGGTCTTCAAAGACAAACTTAAACTAAAGCGCTACCACTACCAATTCTCAGGGTTTTATTGACAGCGTAGTTGAAACGCTATTTTAATAATAAACGTTTTATTATCGATGAAAAAAGTTACAAAAGCGATATAATTTACAGATTTCGATTATTGATATTTTGGCATTATTAAAACTCAGTAGTGTTATTTTCCTTGTTTGAATACAATGCATAGATCTACACTGTATTTAAATCTACGGCATTAAAAATTATTTTGAGTAAGTTTCTTTAAGTAATTTTTTTACAGATCCCGTGATAACTACCCTACCTGAGTTCGTTATTAATGTCATATATTTACGAAAGTGATTTCGAACTTGTCGCTTTCTATATGTTCGGACGGCCCAATTCATAAAATATCATGTATAATTTGCAAACCATAATTGCGTTAAATTACGCATTTAACCTAAATTGCATAATTGGATATGAAAATAATTCAGCTTTCTGTTTAAACTGATACATATAGGATCTGACACGAGTTGTCATATCATACCATATTTTATTAATCGAGTTCAGGAATTGTGTTAGTAAGCGAGCCTTTGGCGAGCTTACTAACTAATTTCCTGGACGAGTTTAATAAAATATAAAATGATATGATAACGAGTGTCAGATCTTTTTCATCACAGGCTTTTAAATGAGCAAATTAAATAAATATTTACGCAAACATAATGGAAAAAAAAACCAAATGTTGTTTACATTTCGTGACGTCATTTGACGTTGCAACGTCATTTCAGCAAAATAACAAAATGCGATTTGTCAATAAACGAAAACTGAGCCAATGAAAACGCTTAAAAATGTTGTATTACACATGTTTAATATATAGAGGATATTTGTTGAATTCGATGGAATATCGATTTTATTTCACGAGTGATCATATAAAATAATATTTTCACGAGTGGCGCAGCCACGAGTGAAAATATATATTTTTTATGATCACAATTGAATTAAAATCGATATTCCATCGAATCCAACAAATTTTCTTTTTATTTTATGCTTTTTTTCACCGTTTATTTACATTTAAAAAGAGTTTAATTGGATAATTTCGCTGGATTTATGACGTCATTTCGTCGAAAAAAATGACGTCATTTCACAGTTAAACAGTGAAAAATATCGCCATTTTTCACTGTTATTTTTCACTGTTTAAAACAGTGAAATACCAGTTTTATTTCACTAATATTTCTCTATAAACCACCGGAAAGCATAAAATAAAAAAAATATGTAATTGTTGTATTACATGGGAAACAGGGTATGGCATGTGGTAAGTTATTTTTTTACAGATCCCGTGATAACTACCCTACCTGACTTCGTTATTAATGTCATATATTTACGAAAGTGATTTCGAACTTGGCGCTTTCTATGTTCGGACGGCCCAATTCATAAAATATCATGTATAATTTGCAAACCATAATTGTGTTAAATTACGCATTTAACCTAAATTGCATAATTTAATATGAAAATAATTCAGCTTTCTGACATTTTAAAGTTTTAACTGATACAAAACCATGTAGAAATATTTCGCATAGCGTTATCATTTCAATTCAGACGTCACAAACGGTAAATATTTGCATGGCAAGTATAAGTTTGGAGATCTTGACTTGTAACAACACCAAATATATCATGTTTCTTTCATGGCTTTGAAAAGGTGAGTAGATAATATGTAATTAAATACATAGTTGGCAAATATAGTGACATATATAAATGAAATAATTCGTGACAGTTGATTTATTAAACATGTTTGAAAGGCCTATCAAATGCCTGGGTGAACTGTCAGATAAGTTGGCAAACTGACATCATTGAACATGATTATAAATCTTGTGTCAATAAACTTTAACGTCACTTTTCACAAATGTTTTGTATTTCTTGAAACATCCAAATAAACGTTTAAATGTGCGTTTTGAAGCAAACGCTCTTACGAGCTAGGTAAATATAAGAAATAATGAACCGAAAATCAAAACCTCCGTTTAATTCGGGGTGTGGACACATCTGGATAAAAAGTATTGTATGCTAACTTCTCGGTTATTCCGGGTTGCATTTTAATGTTGTGTATTTCACTTTACCTATAATATTTTGTAATGTATATTTTCCCCAAAACCAAAATAAACAACCAAACCCGCAACTTAATGGTACGACGAGAAACTCATGTAAAACGGCAGAAACGAGTAATTTTGCAATGGCAATTAACCATGGATGTATCATAAGGGCTTGATTTTAAAATATATGAGCCTTGTTCTGAGTAAATTGGGCTTAATGCATGTGCGCAAAGTGCCGTCCCAGATTAGTCTGTGCAGTCTGCACAGGCTAACCAGGGACGACACTTTCCGCTGTTATGGTATTTTTAGTTTCAAGGAAGTCCCTCCTTACCGAAAATCAAGTTTAGGCGGAACGTGTCGTCCCTGATTAGCCTGTGCGGGCTGCGCGTGCATTAAGCGCCGTTTTCCCGGAACGAGACTCATATATATGTCAACATTAGGATCAAGTTAACTTAGTTTTGGTCGTCTATCATTTATTGTGATCCCGCTGGAGCATGATTAGGTTCAATACAAAACCCATTATATGTTATTCATTACTTTACCAAGTTTAACCCATTTATGCCCAATGGACTCTCCCATCCTTCTAAATTGGATCAATTTATTTCCAAAATTAGGGGTGTCAAGTATATTTATTTCTATATTTAGAATATTTCATAAAGAAATTCCTTTTAAGCAAACAGCGCAGACCCAGATGAGACGTTGCATCATGTGGCGTCTCATCTGGGTCTACGCTGTTTGCAATGTCCTTTTTTCAGGACGCTAGGCATGAATGGGTTAACTGCCTTCTCTGTCATACGAAGTTCCGTTAGAATCATAGTGACTTCCCGTTTGTGTCCTGATAGCGAACTCGAAAAATATAGCGCTATACTGCTATTGAAGGGAAACATGTACCAGACAGTAACAGATCATATTAAATAATGGTAAACCCGTGATAAATCGGTTACTGAAACCTTCCAGTATCGTCAGTATTCGTTCCATCCCGCTGAAACAAAAGATATACGAAAAGGAAGATCGGGAACATGTCTCGTGGTTAACCCATTTATGCCTAGTGGACTCTTCTGACCTTAACAGTTAGATGAGTCTATTTCCTATTAAATGGGTTTCTGGTATATTTTTTTTCTATTTTTATAAAATTTCTTACAGAAATTCCTTTATTAGCAAACAGCGTAGACCCTGATGCGTTATGCGGCGTCTCATCTGGGTCAACGCTGTTTGCCAAGGCCTTTATTGTAAACGCTAGGCATAAATGAATAAATACGACTACGACAAAGAATTGGCTACCTTTGTCAAAATCCCGAGAAAGTCAAAACGGTACGGCATATTTGTAATAAAAGAAGACGAGAAACCGGTTCAAACTTATTGTTTCACGGTCGATTGCTGTGTGGATTTCATGAGTACCAGAGTCGAATATAAGTCAAATAAAATTCAAACAAAACACTATCGTTATTGAAGATTTCGGTAAAAATGTTTACCGTAAAACAAATTTGCTTAATTAAAGTAGAAATCAAAAAGCCAAAGAAGACACCGACCACACGATCGACTGGCAAATGACATTAGACGCCATAATAGTACATATCCGTACCAATATTAAACGATTGCTGCACGAGACAAACGCTTAACCCATTTATGCCTAGCGTCCTTAAAAAAGGACATTGCAAACAGCGTAGACCCAGATGAGACGCCGCATAATGCGGCGTCTCATCTGGGTCTGCGCTGTTTGTTTAAATGAATTTCTTTGTGGAATATTCTAAATATAGAAATAAATATACTTGACACCCCTAATTTTGGAAATAAATTGATCCAATTTAGAAGGATGGGAGAGTCCACTGGGCATAAATGGGTTAAACGATTGCTATACGAGACAAACGCTTAACAACAAAGTGTAAGCCTATGTAAAAATACAACTATAACGAGCTAAATGTTGTTGTTGTTTCTTTTAACTTCCATGGTACTTGGCACTGAGGCATATTTTATGCCATAATACTGGAAATGAAATCAAAGAAAATGACTTAACCCTTTCAGTGCGGGAACCGAATTTTAAAGGCCTTTGCAAACAGTTTGGATCCAGATGAGACGCCACATAATGTGGCGTCTCATCAGGATCCAAACTGTTTGCTATTCTGATAGTATTCTTTGAAAAAAAATCGAAGAAAATGCTAATATTAGAAATTCAGCAGACGACATTTTTGCAGACGACAAATTTCCCAGCATGCAAAGGGTTAATGCATGTACACTCTCAAGGCCATTTCAAAGGCCAACCCATACTATAAATAAATTTATGAACATTTAATATCGTCAAGTTTGAAAGGTTATCGGTTGAAAACAATGGCAAAAATGAATGTGGGTAAACAGTTTTTGAAATGTATACTTTCAAGTGTATGATTCATTAGTTGTATTCAATACAAGTCATTGACCGTAAGAAAACAAAAGCCAGTCAGAAGAAAGCAGACAATCGTAATTTAATTAGCCTTTTCCTGTGACAATATAAAACTTTAGGTTAATTAATTATCATTTCTTTTTTAAATTACTATTACAGTGTTCATACAATGCATGAATGAACGAATCATGTAATACGGTTTTTAATAATATGTACTTTTATTTGCATACGTATATCAAGCCACACAATTTACTTCGATTACACTTCCGAAAATATTCTGTACAGAACCAATACAACGTAAACATTTTCGATATTGTTAAGGTCAGGGAATAATGTTTCAATGCGTGTATATCTTTAACATACACAACATAACATTATTTTCCTTATTGGACAAGTGATTGTGTCTAACAGAGCTTTTATTCACTAGCCAAGATAAGTGTCTTGTTCTGATAAAACTGGGCATAATACATGTGCGTAAAGTGTCGTCCCAGATTAGCCTGTGCAGTGCGCACAGGCTAATCAGGGACGACACTTTCCGCCTAAACTTGATTTTCGGTAATGAGGGACTTCCTTGAAACTAAAAATACCATAAAAGCGGAAAGTGTCGTCCCTGATTAGCCTGTCGTCCCTGATTAGCCTATGCGGACTGCACAGGCTAATCTGGGACGACACTTTACGCACATGAATGAAGCCCAGATAAGATCCTACTTCTGTGAAAACTAGGCGTATGTCTCATGCCAGATGTCCGCACTCCGCACAGGCTATTCAGGAATGACAATATCGTGTCATGCCAGATGTTCGCACTCCGCACAGGCTATTCAGGAATGACAATATCGTGTCATGCCAGATGTCCGCACTCCGCACCGGCTATTCAGGAATGACAATATCCGCGTTTATGGAAATTTTCGTTGAAAGGAAGTCTCTTCGAACCGAAAATACAGTTTAGAAGCAAAGTGCAGTCCACACAGGCTTAAATTGACGAGACTTTACGCACAGCCATTTAGCCCAGTTTTCCCAGAACAATATTCATTAAATCAATTCTGTTCGTATCCTGTTTACAGAAAGTTGATATATATACCCATATAACAAGAGTTTTTCTATAACAGCGCGCTCGACTATTTTTCCGCTTTGATAGTATTCTAGCAATACTAGTATATATTTTCTTTCAGTCACTAATATAATAACCACAAATATATATTTGAAGTTGAATAGGCCTATATGAAGTTGTTAAATAGGATATGTAAGCTTTGTATGTAAAGGCGGAAAATATAAATTAAAATAAGAAATGTGACCATTAAGTAACTAGATTTTCAGCTATTAACCTCTTTATTTAGTTTAATTTAATTAAGTTTGAAATCAAAAGTCTGTATGTCGGCTAAGTACACACAAAATGACACACAGTGCCTCTTTCCAAATTCAATTTATTGAATGGAAACCATTTGGTTTAATTCAAGCAATATTTAACTTGAACCTACTTGCCCTAAATACAATTGCACCCTGGGTCTTCATGAAACCGATCTGAAAACAAAATTACCGCAATATACCTACATCCAAACTAAAAGTGATTGAGTGCAAACTTGTTCATTTATTTTAGAAGCACCTTCCATAACCTTGACACAAAATGCAACCCCATGATGTGTATGTGTATCAGCGAAAAATAGATGCTGTTCCATGCAAATGCTTAGATGAATTACCTAAGTACAAAGCAAAACTCAGAGTTATGGGTATTGGTCGGTGCCCTAACATGATTACACGAAGACATGTGAATTTAAAATTATATATCTATATTAGTCACCGAGATATGTATTTGCTGCATGCAATCTTTAAAATAAATTTCAACTTTGACGCAAACGTTAACCCGACTTGTATAAGTATACAACGAGGCCTTATCATTCTAAAAGTCTGGTCAAAAGTACAGGCCTTTGTCAGTGACTGGTTATTAACCCTTTCAGTGCGGGAACCGAATTTTGAAGGCCTTTGCAAACAGTTTGGATCCAGATGAGACGCCACAAAACGTGGCGTCTCATCTGGATCCAAACTGTTTGCTATTCTGATAGTATTCTTTGAAAAAAAATGAAGAAAATGCTTATTTTACAAATTCAGCAGACGACATTTTAGCGGGCGACACATTTCCCAGCATGCAAAGGGTTAAGACCATGAACACGTAAGTTATATTGCAATATCTGTAGTACACATAGATATGAAGAGTTGTTGCACTCAAATGTAATAGGGGATGAGATTGCGTCAACGTGCATGTTTGGATCATGGGCTTTTTGAGCGATATCGCAAAATGATCTTTAATAAATGTTTTAAGTTTCAATTTAATATGTGTAACAGTTACAGAGAAATGTACTGGTTGAATTCAAACATTAACATCGATCTCAACTTTAACCCAAACCTGACCCTGACTTAAATTAGTACAAAATGGGGTATAATCATGCCAAAAAGCTGGTCCTAAAAGTTTGACCTGTGGAAACTTCACGGGTACGCTCGTGAAAAAAGTATTAGTGGTCAAGTTGTTCAGGGTGAAATATACATAACCTCTACACGCATGTACAATATGGTTTTTACACGCATGTACAATATGTTTAACCGTACTGTAGTTTGGTATCACTTAAGTGCCTATTGTTAAAGGGTTGATATCTAGTACATATGGAAGTGTTTATAAAAAAAATATAATGAGATGTAAGGGAAAACATCGATGCATCCAGCAGTTTAATTAAATAAAATAGAGTGAAACTGGTGTGACTGTTGGATTGATAATAGTTTCTATCAATTTCTTTTGCCGCATTCAGATTTACACAATGTCATGTGCTCTAGTGTGAGCAAAACAAGGGGTGGTAGCTCACGATAAGTAAACTTTTTAACAAACAAGAGTTACCGCCGTTAACAAGTTTAAACAGAAATAAGGTTTCTGTATATTATAAATTTTATTTCAGGAATGATCGGGGGGGGGGTATTCTGTATGATTCCGATTAGGTGAAAAAGATCAAAAATCTCCCAAAAGCAAAAGCAACATATTTTGTGTTGTATGCTTTTTCCAAGTTTATTTATTGTAAGCTCAATTCATGCATCATATGACACTATGCGCAAGGTTTATTGAAATTGTTCAAGTGCTGAAACTGAAAAGTTCGTGACGTCATGGCATGAAATAAAAAATTTAATTTTCCCACCTTTTGAGACCGTTTAATAGACTTACTGATTCGGGGGAAATAACTTGTAGCAACACTCAAACAGCAAAAAATCATTTTGTTGCCTGGTGTGCTTCACTGTTTGAACCTTTGTGTAACTAAGTTAAAATCACTCAAAACATTCAATTGCATGTTCTCATCTTTTTTTCTAATTAAATATCGTAGACAAAATGCATAGCTTTTGTTATTTGGTCTGATTGTTACGAACTTTGAACTGAAATATAATCAACCATGGGGTAACTTCCTATCTACGGGTGTATAGGGGTGTGCCGAAAATATGGGGTGTGTTTTTCGACTAAAATTATAGCTATGGGTATGGTTTTGAGAATCTTAGTATAGATATGGGTATTGAAATCAATTGTTTGTATATAAATGCATATAGATTTGAAAGTATCAGTAACAAAATTGGTATGATAAATTTCATTCTTGTATGTAAATGGGTATCAAAAATTTAAAAAGTAAATTTCTTATAAGAAATTTACAAATAAACATATAATAGCAAATTCAATAAGTATACTGTATTAATATGGTAGAGATTAAATTTCTAGTATGAAATGTGTCCACTTTATCAAATTCAAGTATTGAAATTGGTCCAGTTTATCAAAATTCCTGTATTGAAATGGGTCCATTTTCTCAATGGTATCGTATACAAATGGGTCTGCTTTTTCGAAAATCTTGTATCAAAATGGGTCTACTTTATCAGAGTTCCGGTATAAAAATGGGTCACATTTCGGAAGTCTCAGCGGGACACCCCTATCATAAATTTTGGCTGTTACCCCCCCCCCGGGCCGATTGCAGTCACCCGGTGGTGACTAGCGTCGGCTTGAAGTCACCCCAGGCATTCAATAACAGATTACAAAAAAACAATATTGCAAAGATTGATGTTTCATGTAATCGGGTCACCATTAACGAGCTATTAATAGGATATGTAGGATCCCTCCGCATACTCAAATTATTCTCTTGGCAAATCATGGGCTTTTATGTTCGTATATTGTCTAAAAAGCGTGTAAATGCTTCTCGTGAAAAAAACAG